>NC_050068.2:237316183-237616183 GCF_009764565.3 Dermochelys coriacea | reverse complement strand
AAGGTGTGTGTTTAAACAGAAGTAGTTACACAAACAAGCTGAGTTCTAGTCTACTCTTTACTATAGACTTACTGCGGGTATTTGTAGTGCTTTGAGATCCTCAAAGAAAAGCAACTTACAAAAGTGTAAATTAATTGTTATTTTATTATAATGGCACAGAGGCTTCAGAATAGATGGGCATCAATCAAATAATGCTTCATAGAGAGAGCATTTCAAGGGTTATTTTTTTTTCTCCCAATTTATCTTTCTGGCTCCCTCTAATTAGAGTTGAAGGAAATTACTGCCATGTATTGAGAGAGAAATATATATCCAGCTTATTGTTTGGAGCATGACCAAACCCCAAACTATAACATACTGTGCTAGATTAATTCCAAAAGCAACAATTCATCCATAAAAGACTTAGAAAAAAATCCATCAATCCATGAAAGAATAATTAGAATTCAGGCAGTGAAAGTATTTCCTACCAGAAATTATGTATTGTTTTAAGAATGCATTTTTAAAGTACAGGCCTGATTTAGTTCTTGCATACAGCAATTTTACTATGGTGTAATTCCACTGACTTCAGCAGTATTACACTCACGTTGTGATCATGATAAGTGAATGGAGAAGGTCCTGCTTTGAGCAGGGGGTTGGACTAGATGACCTTCTGGGGTCCCTTCCAACCCTGATATTCTATGATTCTATGATTCTATGAAGTGGGCCTCATGTATTTAACAGTAGCATGTTACTGAAATCTAGAACAGCTTTAGTATGTTATTCTTGCATTATGTGATTTAAACTTAGTTGCTCCACTACCAGAATATGGTGGTACCCTAAAACAACGTGGAAGAAACTATTGACCAGGGATGGTGGTAACAGAATATTAAGTGGAAATATTAGGAAGGCTGAACTTCAGAGTTAATAGGTGTAACAGCATCTTTTTAATGGTGATAAAGGGCCTAATTCTGCAATGTAGTGAATGTGAGTGTGCTCAGCACAATACAGGATTCACTCAGGGGTTTGTTGCATCAGTTCTGTTGGCACATGTGGTCCATCTTACAGTGTGTATCTGAAGTTTATTTTTCCTGCAAGTTAGTGTCAAAGGCCACACGATCATTTGATGGCCGGTTGATTAATGTTTTGATAATCACAACCATGTTTTGTTCCAGTTCATCTTCATGACAGTTTAAATTCTTGAAAGCTGCTAGCCTTTCTTTGCTGTAGTTTAGGAAAAGAAATAGATACGTCTGCTAGTGTAAATGATTCATATTTCTCTATTTTATTAAGTTGGATGTCCTATAGTACAGACATCACCCTGTACATTTTCGTAAGTATGGTAAGCTGAATGATGATTAATGCTTATACTACAGCCATGAGTCCTTTTCAAATGCATTGCTCTGAACCAAATAATATGGTGGAAAACTGCTGAGATAGGGAGCAATGGGCCCAGTGTATTTGAGCACTGGCAGACAAGGAGTTAATTCCCTGCTCATGTCTTCTGCAGCAAACCCCTCTACAGGTGACTAGGTGCAGTAATTAGTAAGGCTTGGTGGATCATTCAGGAGCTCAAGGTAAAACCAGAGAACTCTGCAGAGATAGTTTGCTAGCAATTACATGGAGGATTTCCTTAACATAGGAGGGTTTTGTATGACTGGATGTGTTTTTAAAAGATACACAGTAATTCAAACAGAAGTTATGGGCTTGATGCAGAAATTACTGGGTGAGGTTCTATGATCTGTGTCATGCAGGAGATCAGGCTAGAGACTCACAATGCACCCTTCTGGCCTTAAAATCTATTGATATCTCACAGCTTAGGAACCATATATTCCTGTTGCTGCAGCAAAGCTATTTTTGTGCAGATGTAAAAACCATTTTTTTGTTTTTGATTTTACAGATGGGCTTAAAGTGGAAGAGTGGATCCACTCTTCCCCAAAGCATAAGGGATCTGTGGGTTTTGCTGTGGCTTATCCCTAATTATTATGGGGGAGGGGCAAGGGGAACAGGCTTTTGGGTGGGATGGGAAAGGTTGTTGTGGTAAAAATCTGTTGCTCTTGAAGCATGATAAGAAACTTTTTTATATCTTGTGGGACTAGGTTGGTTTGAACCATGAGCCTTTGTTTGAACAGTTGCAGGAATAATTTTCTGAAATAGCTTGTGTTTAAAGGTTCCCTCAACATTAACTTTTTTGGTGATTTGTACTGGATTTGGCTAATGTGGGTGTTAATGTTATGCTTGTAGACAGGAGAGTTTTTTTGAAAGCCAAAAAGTTCACCCCTGGGCTTCTCTGGTGATTGTCACAGGTGACATAGCACTAACAAATTACTCAGTCAATTAACAGGTGGAGGCAGCCTTGGCCTGTTGCATGTGTACATTTACTGTTCTCTCTCTTTTACAAGAAGACCGAGCCCCTGTTTCTCTTGTGAACCAAAGTGGTCTTCCTAATTTGAGGTGAGCATTTATTACAGACTTTTTAGTAGAAACCTGCTGCTCCTGAAACGTAAGTGTCTTAAATAAAAGGCAACTGAAATTTAATTGCACTTAGCTTTGTAAAATCAAACTTCTTTGAGGTTCTGTGAAAACAAAAATCCTTTCATTTGCCCCTGGTAGAGAGAGGGCGATTTCAGAGCTCGTTGGGGAAAAAAAAAATAGCAAAATAATCTGGTGAAAATATTCAAAGTTGTTTGTCTTACAGGGTTCAAAATAGACCTTTTTGTAAATCTGAACTGCAGTTTTCATTTACAAAAAACTCGTGTCTTTCGGTAAGAAAATGCACTCTCTCAGTAAATGAGAGCTTGTGATCACCAAAGTTAAAAATTTTGCAGAAAATGAACATTTTGATGTGGAACTTCAAATGAACGTTTTGTGGAAAAGTTTCAACTCGGAGCCTATTTGACCCTTTTTTGACCCACCCTCCCATTCGCATGCTTTTTTTTTATGTACAGAATTTTGACCAGCTGTACTCGGTTAATGTTTCTGAAGATGTTGTTTTATGTGTATTTTGTCTGGAAACTCTTTGTGTACCCTGGGAAAGCTTCATGCTGCTAAAGGGTGCAGAATTGTAGTCCTGGAAACAGCAGTCCTCCTTTCAACAGAAACACTACAGCATAGGAAACGGGGATATAAGTTCCCCATCCTGGTATTTTGTCTCATCTCTGACCTTGAGGGACCACGTCCATGGATGAGAGGGTTAATCATTCTCAAAGACCTGTCAGTCTTAAGCATCATTTGAAAAGAAGGATTCGACTGATTTCAATTGTAAAAGCATTTTAATTTTTTTTCCCAGAAAGCATCTACCTGGTAACTGGGAGCTGGGTTTGGACTGACTCTGTGTCATATAGGCCACTAACTAAGACAGTACATTGTAACGGCTTTAATGACTGGCAAACCTTAAATTGTTCATGTTGGGTCTTGATAAAGAATCAGACATTCAGATGTTCATCTAACACAGTTCTGCACAGCTGCCTATGGTCCTGTAACAGCAGACTTCCTCTCAGGACTTTTTCATTTCTGGTTCCAAACCCAACCAGAACAGGGAAGTGTAGTTAGCCAAAGGGGGGGACAAAAACATTCTTTTTTCAGTGTCTTAGTTATCTCAACACTTCCAAATTTATACAGAGATTCCATTTTGAGAAGCTTAGGCAAAATGTAAACGTTTCTATAATGTATTGCCACTCCGAATCACGGAGAGCGCTGCAACAAATTTTAATCAAGTGACTAGTAGTATATCTATCATTGCTCTCTACTGTGTGGAATTTGAACTGTACAACGGCCTGTCTTAAATACTACAACTCTTTCAACTGACAGAGATTACCCTTTAAGCTTTCTTTTTGAAGCGCAAGGATCGGAGTTCTATCCCTTCTCTCATCAAGAAGTTCCAAGTGGCCATGGTGTGCAGCTTAAAGACAACTGTGTACTAATGAGATGTTTCTAGATGTATTACAAAGATCTAGTGACAGGAAAGCATTGGTCTTTCAGATAAAATATGCATTTTTCTGAATTATGCTATAGTAGAACTTCAGAGTTATGAACACCTCGGGAATGGAGGGTGTTCATAACTTTGAAATGTTCATAACTCTGAACAAAACATTATGGTGGTTCTTTCAAAAGTTTATAACTGAACATTGACTTAAAACAGCTTTGAAACTTTACTACACAGAAGAAAAATGCTGCTTTTAACCATCTTAATTTAAATGAAACAAGGACGGATACAGTTTCCTTACCTTGTCAAATCTTTTTTAAACTTATTTTTAATAGTTTACATTTAACACAGTACTGTATTTCAATTTTAAGTAATTTCTTTTGCTTCTTTTTTAATGTTCGTTATTCATGGGGAAAAATGCCAACACAAAAGCTCACCGATTTAAATGTCCATTCAAATAGCACTAAGAAAAATGCTGCAGCAAGACTTACCAGCACTAGTCTTTATAATGACCCCCCCCCCCAAAAAAAAAAAAGTATCGAAACTTAGCTTTCCTGCTTATGTACTACAGGATAAACTAAGTAGACTTGAAAAAAAATCTTTCAAGATTTTAACTTTGCCTTTTCTGTAACCATCACACTGCTTTTGATCTCTCTTATGCAAACCATAGAGGCATTGCATTACCAAAATCAGTGGCAGCAGCCTTGCGTACAATACACTGCCTTTTTACTGCTCCACTATCTTTGGCTTCTCTTGCAAATTGCTTTATTTTTTCCTGGGTTTTCCAAATATCAGTGTCAGTTGATTTCCAGATACCATATACTACTGCTGTGTTGATGAGGTTAACACCATTGTTGAGGTTTTTAAAATATTTCTAGCTTTGTGTCTATTGAAAGTGTGACATGTTTGCACTTCCTATTGCTTGCCATTGCTTTGCTTAATCACACAGTGTTTTGTCTCTGCTGTTGCCTGATTGTGTACTTCCAGTTCCAAATGAGGTGTGGGATTGACCACTAAGTTTGTTACCCTGGACTTTGTATCTCCAAAGTTCTAGTGTATTTAGAAATTGATTTCTTGGGTCTCGTTTTGAGTCTGTGGCTTGCACCATTTCAGCATGGATGCTCTCCCATCAGGAAGTTATTTTATTAAACATGGATCCTATTTATCTTAGTATAAGAGTGCTACACATCTTCTGATTGCTAATTCTGTCAGTCAGATGAGTACTTTTTCCTATTACTGGCCTATTTTTTTTCAGTATATTTATACTCTTTCCTTCCGACAGGTTTCTATTTCTAACGGTGATTATTTTTTCTTCTCTTTGAAAATAATTTGCTTGTTGGCATCTGTAGGTTGATGTTGTTGCCTAATGTACAAAGACTTTGACAAAATGCAATATGGTGCATTTCCTGAGCCACTATTTTCGTAAACAGAAAATGACTCTCTCGGGAGTGCATCAGACTTTTAAACACTGTTGTGTGTTGGGGGCAAATTCCAAGTTAAACACATTTCTCAAAAGCATCACTTTTCTCTCTGTGCAGAGGAAAAAATGGATTATGTATGTTTCTGCTTCATATGACACATCTAAACTTGCTGAGTTTACCTTCCATATCCCCAAATCAAAAGGAAACCTGAAGCTGGGTACTGTAACAATTTTTTTCAGCTCATTTTCTTTGAGGATTTTTCTGTTCTTGTGTGTGCAGCTTCCTTTTAGGTTTCCTTTACATTTACATTAGAAATGCAAATCGCTCAATGGACCAGTACAAATAACCTTCCCTCCTAACAGAAACGCTTCTTAAGAGAACCTGACTGGAGGGAGATGGACACTAAAACATCTTTTTTTTTCCTTCAAAGACAGGAAAAATGGAAGGAGAAGTACAAAGAATAAAAGCAAGAGATATACTTTAAGGCTCCAATCTGGCAAAGATATATATATATATGTACATGCTTAAACTTACACATGTGATTGTTCCCATTGACTTCAGGAGGACCATTCCTGTGTGTAAAATTAAGTGCATGTGTAAGTGTTTGTAGGATTGAATCCTATAAATTGCAGTTAACAGAAAGTTGAGAGTTGAAATGTTTAAATAAAAATTAGAATCAAAATTTTTAAAGATCACCTGAATGTTTCAAAGAAGTAGCGTTAGCTGTGCTTATACTTTTCTAGTGTTTGACTTTCATTAATCTCTGAGTGAATTTAAGTGGTACAAATATTCATGGAAAGAAAATTTCAAAGTTGAATATGCAAGTATTCAAGGAAATTAAATTTTGCATTGGTATGTTCACATTTCTGCACTGGCACCATTTGCATGGTAATCTAATCAGGGAGTGGAAACAATACTCTGGTGATTAATCTGACCAATTACAACTCAAATATGCAGCTTGAATTCTGGATATCAAATACCTGTGATCAATCAACACAGTTTATATAATACACTCAGATCACAATCCACTTCATGATCTCCTATGAGCAGAAAGAGGCAAAATTAATCAAATCATTTTCACTCTGCTCTGTAACACAAGTTCATTTGTTTTTGGGATAAATGGTTCTTTTCGGAAAACTAGCTTGCTTCAAATAGTGAGGGGATATCTCCAACTAAACAGGCTGGTGAAAACTGTGCGTGTTGAAGAGCATTGTGGAAGTGAAAAGAAGAGTGAAAAATGGTGTGGTAGGGGAGGGATGAGGGAAGCAGGTGAAAAGCAATGGTAGCTTTCATGTATCTTGTCTTGAACCCAGTAAATTCTAGCTGCTGCCCTAGCTGAGCATCAGCCAGAATTGTTTATGCCCCATTTTTCCAAAACCGTGCATATCCAGTGACTGAGCCAAGCTTCCGAAGCTGAGAAGACAGATTGATTTCATATAGAAGGCAGTTGAGAGAGACCACACACTCTGTACGTGAGAGGCGGTTTACATTTTGTGTCAATTACTGAACCACGTATTTGCAGTACTCTACAAGATGTGAATTTCTTCATTCACTTTATTAAAAACATTTTATGCTGCTGAACATAATGTAATAGCTCCTTCACTTAGGACTGCATAGTCCTCACTGTGATGCATGTCATGAGGTTTGGAACATCATAGCAACAGTAGGGACAGACCCTCTTGTTACAAAAGCTTCTACAACTTGACCTAAAGGAGAGTCTCTGTTAGCAATACAGGTCCTAAGAAGATGTCAAGCAGTTCTTGTTCTGCCCAGGAGGGGGCAGTGGTGCACACACATTAGTAGCTGTACAGTTTTTAATTTTAGAACTGGAAATGATCTCAAATGCTGACTTTTTTTACGCACACATTTGGAACAGCGTTTTACTTCTTTTCACTAATTTAAATATTTTGCCAGTTAAATATTTTATATAAAATGTCAATCTGAGTTTTAAGATGTTTTGTTTTTTACATCAACTAGAAAATTGGTCATTTTGAAATAAATGAAATGCAAGTAAACTACAGCAGTTAGAGGAGGAACAGATAGGATTGTCTTTAAACACAACAATAGTTCTTTGAATTGGCATACGTTTGGATGCTATTTGGTAATGTGGTATTTAAATCAGAACCACTGTAGATCTTATGAGATCCATTACTCATTAACTTCTGGTTATTCAACATGGGGACAATGACAATTCTTCCTTCAGATATTCCTAGATGGGAGGGACCTTCCAGGGTGCCTCTCTGGGAAAGGGGGCCTAGTACAGAAAAGGTTGAGAACAACTACATTTACTGATGAGATCCTAGCCCAATTCTGCAGTGCCTGGATCCAGTGTATTTACCTATAACTCTTTCTCCTTTTGGAAATTCCTAAGTTTTTTCAGTTGCACAGAGGAAGAGTGATGCTTTCTTGTGAGTTTCAGGTGGGTTTTAGAGGTGGAATGATGATGGGGGACTAGATGGCTCAGAAGGTGATGACATCTGGAGACATTCATCTGTAGATTGCTGTTTTTGACACAGTCCTGAAAGTCACTGCCCTTTGTTAGTTTTTATGTTGCAGTAGCACCTAGTGGCCTCAGCTGGGTACTAATATTGTATAAAGGTATGGTAAATGACAGTCCCTGTCCCAACGAGCTTACAGCTGAAAAGACAAGACATAACTTTTAGATGAGACTAAAGAATGGGGAGGGGAGGGAAGACAGGGTAACAAAGCTAATACGATGTTTTAGTATAGACTTAACCATGTGTGATGGTGTTAGACAAAGGTGCTGGTAGCAATAATCCCAGTTTGCTCAGTAGTCTGAGCAATGGACTGTTCAGTGATGCTATTCAGTGGTCCATATGAATTGAGTTGGTGATCCCATTCCAGTTCCCAAGAGGCAAATACCTAAAACAAAAACAAACTCCTTAGCGCTAATAGTCATCTTGCTGACAATCTTGCCTCAGAAGCTAAGAAGTAAGTGGGCATGGAAACTTGAATTATTATTTCCTCAGAAGAGGAGATTCCTCTTGGTAAAGGTTGAAAGACATATCTGGAACAGTTTTCAGAAAGCTTGCGCTGCTGGTGCCCATATAGTATGTCTTTTGTGGGTAAACTTGATCTCTGCAACCATGAGGCTGGCATTGTTCAGCAGCACTAATCTTATCCAAAATGTTTTTAAAACACTCCAAAAACCACACAGGAAAAGTCATGGAAAAGTCAGTCCAGGAATATTTCACATGACAAGGTAGCTAAGAAGAAAATCAACTATGGACTTGGTAAAACACAAGGAAAGAAAAGAGAAGAAAGCATGGAGAAGAGGGATAGAAAGAAAAGAGAGAAGGGGACTGAATAATGAATACCCCAAACCCAGTTGTGTGCTGTGATCTTACCGTAGTACCAATAAGTGTGAATCTTTTCCTTTTAAGCTTTTGACAATTGGTGTGATGATTTCATCAAACATCAGTATTTTAAAGATGATTATGTGGTCAAGAGGTGAGTTTGGGTAACATTTTGCATGGAGTAGTTTTTTAATAGGAGAAAAAAAAACTTTTGCCAAAAAGACTTTCCAAAACAGAAAGATAGAAGTCTGTGTTTCCACAGGGAAAAATTGGAGTGTGGTGAGTTTTAGCCATAGTTTGAAGTCCAGGGAAGTTATGTTGAATTCTTAGGACCAACTTCTGCCTTCCAAAGTGTGTCCAATTAGCTCCAACGAAAGGTGCTACATGCATGTTCATCAAGGACTGAGTTCTGCCTACAGTTATGTCCCTACAATCTCTGCAAAGTCAATAGGAGTTGATCAGATGTAAGCGAGAGTAGAATATAGCTGTCAATATTGACTTAGGTTGCCCTTCTGGGCTAAAAAACAAAAGGCAGACATGGGCCTCAACGGAAACCACGGATCCACATTCAAATTGTTGTTTTGCAGCTAGGGTGACCAGATGTCCCGATTTTATAGGGGCAGTCCTGATATTTGGGGCTTTGTGTTATATAGGTACCTATTACCCCTCCCCACCCCATCCCGATTGTCCATACTTGCTATCTGGTCATCTTACTTGCAGCTCCACTCTGATGCTATAGTGAGCCAAATCCAAACAGTTTGAAATTTGGGAACTTTAGAATTTGGATACAGAGTTTGAACCCTCAGGTCTAAGAGTAATTGAATCAAATTGGCAAATATGTGGGTAACACTGGAGTTTTGGTGTGAGACTGTACAGAGAAATGAAATTTAGATTCAGAGTTGGGCTCCTTTTCAGTTCAAAAAACCCACACATCCCCCAAAACCCTGCTACTAACTGACTAAGCAGGAAACATTAGAGTGGCTATATTTTAGGAAGCTCTGTAGGGATGTGCAAGGAAATTTAGAAACAAATCAAAATGAAAAGTAGCGGTTGGGGTGGAATATGGATCCAAAAATTTTTAAAATTTATGAAAGGCTAGGTTTCTGATCAATTTGAACTTGGGTTCATTCTTATTTTTTCCAAACCACTTGGTGTTTTTTGTTGGCCTATGCTTGAAAAGGATATTTATGTACAACTCCTGAAATGTGAAGCAACATTTAAGCATTGAAATGGAAATTAGGAATGTTTTAATCTGGTTGCACAAAATAATACAAATACTTGTAGAGAGTATGTGTTATGAAATGTGAAATTCCTCAATGGCCCTAACTTTTCAAACATTAAGACGATAGCAGTTTATATTGGTAGGCCAACTCTAAGTAGTAGTAATAACAATCATTTTATTTATCGGGTTCCCATCCGTCATTAATATCCTGCTAGATGGCTCACCAAAGACATAATTTGAAGTTAATGTCCTGCTAGGCACCTCATAAAAGAGATAAACCATTAGGCATATAACTGCCTTTATATTTTATGCTTTTCTCTATTGATGTAGATTACAGTAAAAGGGCCAATTTTGCATCTTCATTGAAGTTAATGGTGTTTCACCCACTTACACCAGGTCTGAAACTGGTCCAAAATGTGTTAACATTTTGTTGTTGTTTTGTTCTGCCAAGTGGTGGTGGAGCATCCATCATTGACTTGCGAGGTGCCCCAACTGGATCAGTTAGGATAGAGATAATACTATTTTTCCCCTGTCAAATTTCTGCTCCTTGCAAAATCCACTTACTGTAAAATGTCACTTTTGGAGGCTTTTTTTCCTCCTTTCTCATCTTTTGACTAAATTGCCAGTTCTTCTGCTCATTCTTTTCATCTTTTATGTCATTCATTAAAATATTACATTTTATGCCCAGTATTGTTCACACTCTACAAGGTTTTTATCACTTAGATAAAAGCAATCTCCTTGATGCACAGCTGGTCTCCAGTCTGATCTGATTGCTTTTGTGATAGGTCTCAGATACCTACTGCCATGTAGCACCCTTCTAAGCTTTTTCAAATAACTAAATTACTTGCAGATGAACTCATTTTATAGCATGTAGCTGAGAAGGTTTTCAGTTCATTTGGGGCCAGATTCTGCCATCTTTACTCACATTCAATAGTAGCTTACTCTTAGTTCTGTTGATTACTTGAGAAATAAGGTATTACTCGTGAGTAACAGTAGCTACTTTTTCCACATATATCCTATGTCTTTGACTTATTTTGGGTATGACATCAGCCATGTTTCTGCTCCCCAAAACTTCTGTTTAGGAATGCTGCTGTTTTTTACATGACCATGGGGATAAAGATGGTGGAAAGAGATGATGGGGAATCTCTTGATTCCTTTTAGAAACCCTGAAGGGGTTTTTTTGTTTGATGGGAGGGGATTTTTAGATGTAACAAATGCAGGAATTCTTTATAAAATAATGGTTTAAAGAACTTTGCTTTTTTTCATGAACAGTTTTAAAAATGTTCTTAACACACTAATTATTGTAGCATTGTATATAACACCTTTCCTTCCACAGTGTGTTGAAAGCTATCCAAGAATGGCAGCCAATCACCAAGGAAATATAGCTGCCTCTGGGTTGGAAAGTAGCACTTGTTTAACAGAGTGCAGTAATATTAGAGAACGCTTTAGGATAGGAAGTAAAAAGTGCTGTATTCAGGTGCAATTACAGGGGAATTTAAGGCGCTGATTCTGCAAAAAATTAAGCATATGATTGTCTTCAATGGAGTTACTTCCATGCTTAAAGGTAAGTGCTTATGTAAATGTTTGCAGCAGTAGGGCTGTTGTTATTGGAATGGAAAAGGAGATGTCCAAGCAACAAACTCTCTTAAGATGCGGTTTGACACTGTGGAAAATGTATGACAACCTTTTTTCTATTCTAAATTTCAGCAACAGCCTGATCAGACTGTGACTCTACTAGATCTTATAGGAAGAGTCAAGTATGCTCAGTACTTGAAGAGGAGGCCTAAAGGAACAAGCAAGGCCTAAAGGAATGCCAGCAAAATACTGGGCAACACTGTGATGGGAGGCTAAATTTATGCCTAGTTATAAGCAGGCACAACTTCACTGATTTTTTTTTTTTTTCAAAGCATGAAACATATGAGGTCAAACATTCCATGTCTGTTTTTTGTTAGCAGGTTTTCTACTAAGGTGTTAGTACCCACCACTCTTCCATGCATGTCTTTCTTTTAACAGTTCTTTCCTCCTCCCCCCACAGCACACCTTCCTATAGCCTAAATTTATACTAATATGAACACTTTAAGCAATATTTGCCCCAAACTTCTCTTACCTCAAATGCACACATTGAGACCACTTAGCAGCTTCCCTGCTCCTTTACTAAACTCTTGGATAGAAGCCGCCGTATACCTGCTTAAAGAAATCCAAAGCTCACCCCCCCCCCCCTCAGCAAAATATAGGCAGACGCTGAATTAGTAACTCTTCCTTTCAGTTGACATTAAACAAATTAAATAAAATAAAAATCAAATCTACAGGCATGCACCTTTATGGAAGTCCTAATGTAACTATTTGCATCTGGTGCAGATGATATGGAGAGTACATTTCCCCTATCTTACCCTCTGTTAGGGCCTTCTATCCTCCTATGGTGCTAGATCTCTGAAACAACTCAGGGCTTTTTGTTTAAGAAATTCTTCTCCAAAGTTATCAGCCTGCTTCCAGATGGCATTATTCATGGGTGGCAGTAGTCAGCTGGCACCAAATAAACCCATCCTAATCCACTCCTACTTATAAATATATTACCCAGCTGGCTCTGGTCCCATTATGAACAAGCAGCCACAAATCCTAGGCTAATAGGCTTCATCAAATCCTAGTCTGACTGTAGCTGAGCCAAAATCATCAGGTTCTCTGGGACCATGGGAAATATAATTCCATTTAGGATTGATTTATTCTACAGAACTCTTTTATAATCTGTATATTATAACCAGAAATGCTTCACCCTATAGGTGATGTTCAGTGGAGAAGAACAAATGGGCTTGGAACTCTCTTTTATAGAGCCTTTATTTCTCTCTCTCTCTCCAAGTGCTGGCTGACTGTGTCCACTCCTAATTAAAGGCATGTGCTGGTTCAAGGGGATTAGAAAACAGATCTCATGACCAACAGTGGGTTACTCAGGTTAGTTTGTTCATAGTTTATTTCTTAACTTGTCCATGCACTTACATCATGATGTAAAGTGGATCCTAGTATATTAAGCTATAAGATTTTGGCTCTTTTCTACTCGGTCATAAATCAGCCTAATTATTGTGTCCCTGGGTCTCCTGAGGCTTGTCTACACTAGCCTTGTGCTATTATTAGCATTGGTGCAACTGCACTGTATCTGAAAAAGGGATATGAGATTTTGCAAAGTAGATAGCTGTTGTCCTGTGTGACAGGTTTAAGCTTCATTCTAAAGTCTACGCAATTAATTTATCATTGTAACCCCTGTTCGTTATTGGCATTGAGGTATCTCCCAGCATTGAATTCTTTGCACTCCACTGTTGACAGAAGGCAGGCGCAGATGCTGTCCTTTGTTCCATCACCCCCCACCCCACAAAAAAAAAGTATATGTGCACATGTAAATATTTTTTTCCCTTTCTCTGAAAATAAATATCAGATACTCCCTGAACAGTAGGGAACCCAATTGGGGAAAACATACTGCTCAACCCTTGTTCCACAATAAAATTCTGTTTGCCAAAAAAAATAAGCATCTAAGAATGGCCATACTTCATCAGACCAATGGTCCAACTAGCCTAGTAGCCTGTCTTCCAACTGTGGCTGGTTCCAGATGTTTCAGAGGGAATGAACAGAACAGGGCAATTTATCGAGTGATCCATCCCCTGCTGTTCAGTCCCAGCTTCTAGCAATCGGAGGTTTAGGGACACCTGGAGTATAGGGTTGTGTTCCTGACCATCTTGGCTAACAGCCATTGATGGACCTATCCTCCCATAAACTTATCTAATTCTCTTTTGAACCCAGTTATACTTTTTGGCCTTTACAGCATCCCTTGGCAACGAGTTCCATGAATTTAAACTGAACTCTGTAAAGATGAGTAACAGATCTGTAACCACCCAGCTATTGCCAATAGCATTTGATATTGCACCTTCTGGAGGTTACTATTCTGCTATTTAAATAGACTGATATATAGGCAAGTGTACCTCCCTCTGCGAAAAAGGTAATATTACTGACAATTCTGCTCTAACTTTCAGCTTGTTAACATAAAACTCTACTACTAAATCTCTCAGGGTAAACTGTGCAGAGATACAAAAGCTCTAAGGTATTAAGTGATTTTGATATAAATTCCAATTTTATTTTATGACCCTTTTACAGCTGCTAGTAGATATCTTCTCTCGTAAACTATATTTTTCCAGGTTTTAGGCAAATGTTACCCTTTTTTTTTCGGTAGGGTTTCAGACAATAAGTTTACTGTGACAAGTTAGCAGCATTTTCTCCACACTGCGCGTAGGAGGGAATCTTAATGTGACTAAACTAGCAGAAGACCCATAAAGAAATGTGATTATATTTTAAGTATTCATAAAAAAAGTTATATTCAATTTACAAATTTGGATTTTGTCTGTGACAGTCACTGCAAGAGTGTAAAGCTCTATAAACCAGGACAGTGAAATGGCTACGTTGTGTGGGCTGCTTACCCAAAGCAAGCTTCTCCATATGAATGGAGAACTTCTTTTTGCTGGTATAAATGGTGAAGAGAACAAAACTAGATAAGTTAGTGTCTAAAATTGCATCCCTTACTCATGTGAGTGGTGCTGATACCCAGGGTTTTCAGAACCCAAAGCAGTGGTTACTTAACTGTTTCTCACCAGGCAGTGCCAAGAATAAATCATTGGGGGCACATCTCATCCATCTGATATATAATTGATACAAACCAGAGTGCTTTCACCTAACACTACATTTTAATCTTAAGCTCATGCACATATGCTGTCACAGTAGGTTTAGAAAATTTCAAAACATTTATATTTACCTGAAGTTAAGAAATGTTTTCGAGGGATCATCAGCCAGACTTCCGGGGGACCCACCTTCTGTCTAGCCACTGAGGAACTTGGCTGTCAGATCATTGCCAAAAGAAAGCTTCCTCGGACTTCTCAAAAGCAAATTCTTGAACTCTTGCCCCTCCCTTCAGAGGGTTTACATTAGTGTATCTTCAGCTGCAGGCCTGGTCCTCCACACTTAAGTAATCATTGAATCACTGTATATGCTGCTGCAGCCCTATCATATAGAGGCACCCTTTTTTCCATATGTTGCTGGCACTTCAAGCCCCTAAACTTATGTTAGACCTTGTCTTGACAGATACAGAGGAACTAAATCACAAAACTAAAAATTGATGCTAACTTAGGTACAAGCGATCATGACTTGATCACTTTTCTATTGTGCAAACAGAATGAAGTCCAGACCAGTGATATATAGATGTATATATGGTGCTTTAAAAGGGTCACTTTCACAAAGCTAAAAACAATTTTGAACCAAATCAGCTGTGAGGAAGTATTTAATAAGGAAAAAATTGACTAATTGGGAATTGTTTAAGAATGTGCCCCAAAAGTCCCAATCCCACAATTGCAGAAGAAGGCTGTATTGGTTTTAAAAAAACCTGATTTAGAGGGGCAATGAAGGCAACTACATGTTTTTTTAAAACCTATACAACAAATGTAAAGAAAAAGGAAGTTGATAGTAATGAATATAAATCAGAAGCTAGGAATTTTAGAAAATTGGTAAGGGCAGCAGAGGGACACAAGGAGAAATCTATGGCTGGTGGAGTTAGGGACAATAAGAAGGAGTCTTAATTATATTAAGAACAAAAGAATCTATTACTAGATTAAAATGGTAGAATTATCAATAACAATGCAGAAAAGGAAGAATTGGTCAATAAATATTTCTGTTCTGTCATCATATGATAACCTTTTCCGTTCTATTTGTATCTCAGAAGGATTTTACAGAGCAGCTACTAAAGTTTAAATATTTTTAAATCATCAGATCCAGATAACTCTTGCATCCAAGAGTTTTAAAAGAGCTGGCTGGGGAACTTGCCGAACTGTTCCTGTTAATTTTCAAAAAGTCTTGGAAAACTGGGGAAGTTCCAGAAGATTGGAAGAAATCTAATATTGTGCCAATATTTAAAAATTGTGAACAGGATGACTCGGGTAAGTATAGACCTGACAGGCTGATATTGATCCTGGGCAAGAAAATGGAGCAGCTGATATGATTAATAAATAAAGTGGGGTAGTATAATTTGTCTAACTTGGTATCTTTTTTGATGTGATTACAAGTTTGGTTGATTAACGTAATAGTGCTGATCTAATATTCTTAGACTTGTGTAAGGCATTTGACTTGGTACCACAGAATATTTTGATTAAAAAGCTAAAATTCTATAAAGTTAATGTGGCACTCATTAAATGGATTAAATGTGGGCTAGCTGATGGAATTGTAAACAGGGACTCATCAAATGGGTGTTTTTCCAGTGGGGCCCTTAGGGATCTGTTTTTATCCCTATGCTGTTTAATGTTTTTATTAATATCCTGGAAGAAAACATAAAATCATCTCTGGTAAAGTTTGCAGATGATGCAAAAATTGGCAGAGTGGTAAGTAATAGAGAGGACAGGATACTGAGACACGGTGATCTGGATCACTTGGCAAGCTGGGCTAAAGCAAACAGTATTTATTTCAAAACAGCTAAATGTAAATGTGTACATCTAGGAACAAAGAATGTAGGCCATAGTTACAGGATGGGGGGGCCCTGTCCTGGGAAGCAGTGACCCTGGAAAAAGATTTGGGGGTCATGGTGGATAATCAGCTGTACGTGAGATCCCTATGTGACACTGTAGTTAAAAGGGCTAATTCAATGGTTAGATGCATGAGCAGGGGAATCTTGAGTAGGAATAGAGAGGTTATTTTACCTCTGTGTTTCACATTAGTGTGACTGCTGCAGGACTACTGTGTCCGATTCTGGTACCTCTAGCATTGGTCCATAACTAGATGGAAATGACAGAATTCAAGAACAATGTTGATAAATTGGAGAGGGTTTTTAAAAAAGTCATGAGAATGACTAAAGGATTAGAAAACATGTTATATAGGGGTAGATTTAAAGATCTTGATCTATTTAGCTTAAAGAGAAGACTGAGGTGATTTGATTACAGTCTATAAGTACCTACATGGGGAACAGGTATTTAATAGTGGGCTCTTCAACATAGCAGAGAAAGATTAACATAGTTCAATGACTGGAAGTTGAAGCCAGACAAATTCAGATTGAAAATAAGGTGTAGATTTTAAACAAGGACAGTAATTAACCATTGGAACAATTTACCAGGAGTTGCAAAGGATTATCCATTTTTAAAATTAAGATTGGGATGTTTTTCTAAAAGATATGATCCAGGAATTATTTTGGGGAAAGTCATCTAGCCTTGGAATCTATGACATAACAATGTCTAAAGGATCTTTTCCCAGGCAATTTTTTCCTTTTTTGTTGAATGGACTGGCCTTATACAGAACAAGTAGTTGGCTTCTGCACCTGAGAGCTTTCAAACTAGAAGATATAAAAATGGGCTCAATTAATTGGAAAGAAATTCTCCATTTAAATTTTGGGCCATTTAGCCATAAGGTAGTTCAATGTAACTAAAATAATGAGTGTATATTTGTATACAACTTTAGCTCTTCTTCTCACAAAGAGCTTTTGAGATGGAAAAAACTTTTGATTCAGATACCCAGGTTGGAAAATTGTATCAGTTCCACATTTGGGCACTTAAATTGACATTTAGTCTTTCAAATATCCACTAAAGTACCCAAGTACCAGTTTGTGTCCACGTACAGAATTGATTTCCCACATATTTAGCCATCCTGTGTTTGGAACTTGGACTTTGCATACTGGAATTAATTGCTCACAATAGAAATACAGCCAACTCTAGAATAGAACACTGCAGGTATTCTACGTCACTCACTCTACATAGGTTGTTCCACTGAAAACAGTATTTCAAAAACCTACTTGCAAATTCATGTGATTGTGATGACAGGACTTAGGCTTCCCCACTAATGCATATCTTTGGCAATTGTCATTGGGAGATATATATATGGGTTCTATCTCAGAGCTCAAGGTGATTACATGAAAAATCTCAAATTTGTTTCCATTTTGCAGGTATCTATTCCCCATCTGCCACAAAAAACTCATCACTCAAAAAAAAATTTGACCTGCTGTAATTACAGCTGATATTTAAACAAATTAAAAATGAAGAATGTTGTTGAAAAGATTATTCCATCCCTAGCATAGAGATGAACATCTATCAAGCTGTAAGCCCGACTTGTGCCCATTGTCAGAGTAAGCAGAACAATAGAATAACCTTTCATCACCTTTATGATAAGCCAAATTAAGTGAGGTGTTTTTAATATACTTTATCATAAATTTTGTTTGTAAAAGGGAGGGAAGAAGCTGAAATTGGAGTACAAGTATAGTGTTCTGAATTTCAGCTGTCGTCTACATGCAAATCTATATCAATTTACCTAAACTGGTTTAGTGAAACCACTGCTAACCCAGGTGTAGACACTCTTATTCCAGTTTGAGTGCCTTATTTTGGTTATAGTTTAAATCTGTTAATGGTTTGAGAGAAACTGAAATAAACCACTCTTAAAACGGAATAAGAGTGCCCACATATGGGGTTGCAGTGCTTTAACTAAACTGGTTTAAATTCTCACCTTAATTTTAAACTAGTACAAAACTCCATATGACTAAACCTGACTATTATTATTTTGTATATGGATAGCTTCTATTCTGTATTGCGTATCTATTTTCCTTGTGTCCTCTGTAATCAGCAGATATCCTTTATTAACCATCTCTCTCAGTTCCTAGCAGAACTGACTTTTGTAGCAGGAGATCTGGGTTAGGTGCTGTACTCTGACTTGGAATCTGATTCACAGGTTCTAGTGCAGCAAGAAAGCTAGAGAAAAGCACTGTTAAATCTCTGTTTTTCTTGTAGCTATGACTACTGGGGCAAGTAGAAGGTTTGGTGGGATAGCTGATTTGACTTGCTTACTATAGACAGTGGTTAGGGATAACACTGGTGCCATGTGTTTATTCTTTCCTCTTGGTTTATAGTATTACATTTCAGAATGTCATCCTAATTAATTAAAAAGTTCCTAAAGAGAAGGGCCTCTTGTTTCCCACTAGGTCACCTTGATGGTTGGGGGAAGGTCTAGCCTTCCTAGCCTGAGGGATTGAATAGCATATGCTTTTGCCTCTCCAGGAAAGTTGCAGGCATATCCATGACTTGCTGTACTTGTAAATGTGGCTGTTCAAACCTTTTATGTTAATTTTGTCATTTTTGTTAATTTATAGCATTTCAGTTTACAGGCAATACTTTAATCCCTGTGTCCTGAGTGACACACAATTAAGTTACCATTTACTCAGTCACAAGTCTCTTAGAAGCATGAAGTGGGTTTTTTTTTTCCACCACTTGGCCTTTGATGATATTACAGAACAGGCCTTTGGTTTTGATGCTGGTAGAAAACTATCCTTGTATGAATGAAACATGACTGTTGAATCAAGCAAAAAATCATTCTTAAAAATGAAACTTGAGTTGAGGGCATATTGCTACTCTCTCATAGAATTCTGTGTATAAAACTTGACTTTCTGGGATTGGATCACTCAGAGTATTGGTTATGTGGTGATTTTTCTTTTTCTCCATGTAGTCTCTTCTAAACCATATAGGTTCTTCTACCACCCTCATCACTGTAGTATCTGAGCACCTTCCAGGGTCAATCAGTATTGACCCAATATCATTACTGTATAGTGACCTTTCTTTGGTTTGTATGAATGTTCTCAGATATAATAATGGTTTCCACATCAGCACAGTCACCACAGCAATTGAGCCTCAGCAGAGAGGACAGAGATCCAGGACTCAACCCAGCAAAGCACTCCTTCTAATGTAATTTTTTTCTGTGGATAAACAGAGAGCTTTTGTTCTAGTGGTACAAATATGGCACCTATCCATAGGATTAAAACATCCATGTTATTTTAAATGAACCTTTTACTTTTATAAAAGGAGGACTTGTGGCACCTTAGAGACTAACAAATTTGAACATAAGCTTTCGTGAGCTACAGCTCACTTCATCGGATGCATTTTCCACTGAATGCATCCAATGAAGTGAGCTGTAGCTCACGAAAGCTTACGTTCAAATAAATTTGTTAGTCTCTAAGGTGCCACAAGTCCTCCTTTTCTTTTTGCGGATATAGACTAACACGGGTGCTACTCTGAAACTTTACATTTATGTTAATGGAAAAGTATCAGCTTTAAAGATTTTCACTTACAAGGTTATTCACATCGTGCTACTTTCTATTTTCTCTTAGACCTTAAAGAGAAAAGGCATTTTTTTAAGTTTTGTAAAAGGGTTCATTTAGTCTCCTAAAAGCAACCTCAAACCTATAATCATATAGTGTACATGCATGAAATATTTTTAAATATGACCTTTTAACTTTAAAAGGTTCTCATAATGGTAAAAGAGAAAAAAATATAGAGTTTATATAACGCCTACCAAGACTAAAAAAGGAATTTAGTACAGATGGACAGAAAATGGTGAGTATTTTCTTTGAAAGTTTGAGTGGCAAAATTTTCATTCAGTTTTTTTTCTCGGAAATTTACTGATCTTTCAACCAAAACCAACTGAAAAATATTCAGTTTTTCAAAAAGCAACAAATGTTGGTTTTGTAAAATTTGTGATTTTTTTCACTGAACTATTAGAACACACAATGAAATGGGAAATACTTTTTGTGGTGGTTTTTTTTTGTTTTGTTTTTAATAAGGCCATATTTCATCAAGGAAAAAAAGCCTTTATGGAGAAATTTTGAGTATCTTTAAAATGGAATGACATGCCTGAAAAAGACAGGAGGTAATGATGCACTGAAATATTGAAACAGCAGTATCTAAAGATGACAGGAGCATTGTACCGCAGAGGCAAAAGTCTCAGATGAAATGGCAGGTGGTATGCTTTCAAAGACACATTCTTAGCTTTATTGTTTGGGGCCCAGACTTTCCATGTAAGTGAACAGAATATTTTTATCAGCTACAATGCCAGGATGCACGTGGTCTCTTGTTTCTTGTTAGTTTATAAGTACCAGATCCCAACAGGGGTTTTATTCAGATGCCCCTTGATATGTGAACATTTTTGAATAGGTGGATGTGAGTGACTTGGATTTCCATTACTTCAATTTTGTGTATTAAACACATTTTACCCCAAACTTAGCTTATTCTTTGGTGCATCTGTGGCATCTTGCTGTGGGGAAGGTGAAGGCATCTGCCACTGCCTCAGCTTTATTATTTCCTAAAAATGTGATTGTCCTCTGCTCTGTTTATAATATATGGAACCACGATCTGTCTTAAACAATAAATGTTTACTAGGAAACACACAGTGCTTAATTTGTAATGAAAGAGGTTCTGGGACTCAAGCAATTGGGTGTCGGGCCTTGAGCAATTTTTTTACATTCATAAATGAAGCATCAAGCCCAGAGGTGCCAGAGCTATGAACTGCCAAGCCTAGAGGTACACTGGGAACACAGCAATGACCTTCTCTTGCTTGTTCCAGATCCATCATCCATCTTTATCCGTCACCCAGAAGCCACAGCCTTGGTACTTGAATGACATAACTGCAAGCAAATATCATTGCAAGCTTCATTCTTGATCTGTGTGCCATCTACAGGACAGATTTGGTAGTTCTTTGAGTAAACATTGACAGTGGGATCTGAGAAGTCATGTGAATTCATGGGCAGTACCTACTTTGGTTATGATTTTTGTAATTCGCTCACCCCTGCTGTAAACCTTTCCAGAGAAGTTTGCAGACAACTAATGTTTGAGTCTTGGTGGCTTGTAGGTCAACTCTTGGAACCATTTGTCAATAATGAAGCACTGCTTCTTTGAAATCAGCATGCACATACTTGAAACCAGCCAACTGAAAATCCGGAGTGGATAATGCTTCCCCATGTTATCATCTACAATGTACCTGGTCTTAACCCCAAAGTGAAGTTGAGAAAAAAGCATCATCTCAGATTTTTAAAAACTAGACTGGTCAAAGCTTAGAAATCATTCAGTAAAGCACCAACCTGCACTGGTAGGGAGAATGGTCGAATGCCATAAGAGGGCTTTTCCTCCTCTCCTCCCCACCTTACTTATATGATGCCCTTTGTTTACTTTTTCCACACCGGTCAATTTCGCTTTGTAGTCCATATCACTCTCTAGTTCTCATGTGCTACATAAAGATGTCGTTTGGGTTACCCAAACTACTAAAGAATACTTACATTGATGTTTTTGGATTTTAAATTATTATTTTTATTTGAATGTGTAACCCCTTTTATTTTTCTAAAAAACTAAAACCTTGTGCCTGATCTACAGTACTTGTGCCAGTATTGCCTCTTTTTATTACTGTATTGAATTAGCTAATTATACAGCTGTCATTGTAATATGCTTGAAGTATAACCCAGTGACCTGTTACTTGAACTATCACACTATCTTGTACCTTGATGCAAAGAATGAGCTATAAAAGAATAACATTACTGTACTGTATTAGGTGACCGTGGTGCAATACCTATGAGATGCAATGAACAAGATAAACGTGACTGGGTTCATTAATATGTATGAATTAAATATTTGTTAACATTAAGTCTCACTATGATCATGCTTCAAACTAATTGTATAGTTATCAGTTCTTACCAGTATAGATAATACCAAGTCAGGCTGTTGTTTTTCAGCCCATCAAAGACAGAACAATGGGAAATAGAAAAGGAAAATTTAAAACTGGGTAAGTTTTGTCACTTGGAAACAAAGCTGTGTCTACTTATATAGACGTAGATATTTAATACTGTGGAGAAGGAATAGTTATATAAATTGATAGTATATGCAATAAAATAATATCTTGATTTTTTTCTTATTATCTTTGTCACAAAATATGGTGAGATGAGATTCACCATTTGTATAAAATGATGAGGTTAGTGCCTTTCTGCAGTTCAGATCAGCTGAGGATCTGGCCTGTGGTTTCTTAATGTCATGTACTGCAACAAATGAACCTATCAAATAGTGGTAATTACTCTTTGTAGAATTTTAATAAATAAATAAATAAATGGCTTTTTTTTTTCATTTTGGTAGAAAAATCTGATGTGAATCTTTAAAAACAATTTCTGACTTTCATTATGGATAGTAAATATCATAATTGGAGCTAGCCAAAATGTTTCCATCAAAGTTATTGTTAATGTTAAACTGGGTTTTTTTGATGTCATGCAAATTTCTGCTGAAAGTGTCTGCTTTCCTCAAACTTCTGATGATTTTTTTTTCTTTCATTAGAAACCCAAAAATGGCTTTATTCAGCTGGATAGTCAAAATTTTCCTGGGGGAGGGAGCCCATTTTATGACCACTGTAGGCACAATTATGTTAACAGTTTTTCATATAAATAAAGTGTAGTATCCTAAGAAACTTTATTTTATTGATATTGACTACCCAAAGTAGTGAGATAAAGGCTAAAATTACCAGATGAGGACAGGGTGGTTTTGGGAACCTGCTATGAGATGAAATAATTTTACACACTGAGACCTACTAGTTTAAACCAATCTGAAGTCCATATTGACTTGCATTTGTTCCCATTTGAAGACATTTCAGTGTCCTATCTTAAATGAGTGAATAGTTCTAGCCCAATTTGATTGACAAGTGTCTACACAATGTAAGCCACCATTTCAAGCTGCATCTATGACAGAGAAGCCAAGACTTCAATAAGCATTAATAAGGATCTCCCCTTTCCCACTAAATCCTCATTCCATGTTAGAACTGAGATATGCTGGTAGCACAGTTGCCAACTTTCACACGATACATAAGCACTCTGATTTTCACAATAAGCCAAAAATCATGCTAATCCCATTTCAAAACAAGGCCAAAACAAACCAATCCCAAAGAACTCCAACACTCTGACTAGATCCCGGTGGTGTGCAGTCTGGGACTATGATGGGCCCACTGTGCACCCCTGACTCTCTCCTCGCATTCCCCTGCTTGCACCCTTGTGCCTCTGCTTGCTGGGAGCTGATTTAAAAAAAAAACAAGCTACAAGCCAAAAACTAGCCAATGAGCAACTCACAAGCCAATTAAGCCAAAACCAAGCCCAATTTCTGCATTTTTTTTCTGGAGGTTTGGCATGTCTGATTGGTAGTGCAGTTCACAGAAGCTCGTGTGGTTGCTGTTTTGGTTGTAGTGATAGTACCTGTTCTGTGCATTTAAAAAAGAATTCACTCTCCAAGACAGTTAGTTCAGCACATTTGCTTAGCGCAATATTAATTAAAATTTAAATAAACCGAACCTCTCAGGAAAATTATATAAATCCATATTGATTTGAAAAACATACATTCTTGATGCAGACAAAAGCCTGTGGAATCAGAAGGAAATCTGTTTGTTTGTGAATTGTTGAAAAAGCTTATTCCCTTCCATCCCCCATTTTCTTATTGTATATTTTGAGCAACCTAAATTCAGTTTTCATAATGTTGCTTTTTAAGTTGCCATACTAAAGAAGTAGAAGATAGCATATTCTTCCCATATTGACTGGGAATTAATTTGGTTCACAGCATTGTATTTACACACACACAGAGTGAAAAAGAAAAATTGTTATCCCTCGCATTATCCCTGTGATGACTCAGGCCTGCTTTCAGCTAATTGAAATGGTTGCTACTCACCTTTGAAGCTGTTGAGGGATGCAAGCAAGTACAAACTAACAATATTAAAACTGTGGGGTTTGCCCATTGTTTGAACATGTGAATCACTTAATAGGAGATGTGCTGCTCCAAGTTTGGGTGAAGAGAGAGAAGGTATTAAAAAGAAAAGAGAAATGGAAAAATGAGGTGCTCTGCTAGTCTAAAGTGTCCTAGAAACTTGTCAAGAAAATTCTTATGTTCTCTTCTGCTTAGGATAGAAAATTGTAAGACCTACTTTTAATTCCCAGTCCATAGCAGCGGAATACCAGGTAGTTATTTCTAGCATCTGTTTGTCATAAAATAGGGTATACCCTGAAGACACACTCCTCATAAACACTGAATGCCAGAAATACTGTTCATATTAAATTGGACCACATGAATAATACAGAAGTCATGAATTTAAATTATTACTGGTATTTGGAGAAAATGGCCATATTTCAGCCATTAAATAACAACTTTGCTTTATTTCTGGAAACAAAGTTATTAAGTTGTAAATCAGATTGATGCCATGGCTCTGAGGTATTCCTGATTCTCAGGCCATTCAAAGGTATCTCATCAGTACTTTACTGCACTATATTTGTTTCCTCAAAAGTGTTCAGCTTACTTTTGCATGATGCTGAGAAGGCTTTTTCTTCGACTCCTCCTCCCCCCTTTAAACTTTAAGCAGAGGTAAAACAATGTAATGATTCATAGATACTAAGGTGAGAAGGGACCATTCTGATCATCTAGTCAGACCTCCTGCATAGCGCAGGCCACAGAATCTCACTCACCCACTCCTGTGAAAAACCTCACCTATATCTGAGCTATTGAAGTCCTTAAATCATGGTTTAAAGATGTCAAGGAGCAGAGAAGCCTCCCTCAAGTCAACCATGCTACAGAGGAAGGCGAAAAACCTCCAGGGCCTCTCCAATCTGCCCTGGAGGAAAATTCCTTCCCGACCCCAAATATGGCAATCAGCTAAACCCTGAGCATATGGGCAAGATTCACCAGCCAGATACTACAGAAAATTCTTTCCTGGGTAACTCAGATCCCATCCATCTAATATCCCATCTCAGGGGATTAGTCCTATTTACCCTGAATATTTAAAGATCAATTACTTACCAAAATCCCATTATCCCATCATACCATCTCCTCCATAAACTTATCCAGTAGAATCTTAAAACCAGATAGATCTTTTGCCCCCACTGCTTCCCTTGGAAGGCTATTCCAAAACTTCACTCCTCTGATGCTTAAAAACCTTCGTCTGATTTCAAGTCTAAACTTCCTGGTGGCCAGTTTATACCTATTTGTTCTTGTGTCCACATTGGTGCTGAGCTGAAATAATTCCTCTCCCTCTCCTGTATTTATCCCTCTGATATATTTATAGAGAGCAATCATATCTCCCCTTAACCTTCTTTTAGTTAGGCTAAACAAGCCAAGCTCCTTAAGTCTCCTTTCATAAGACAAGTTTTCCATTCCTCGGATCATCCTAGTAGCCCTTCTCTGTACCTGCTCCAGTTTGAATTCATCCTTTTTAAACATGGGAGACCAGAACTGCACACAGTATTCTAGGTGAGGTCTCACCAGTGCCTTGTATAATGGTACTAAAACCTCCTTATCCCTACTGGAAATGCCTCTCCTGATGCATCCCAAAACCGCATTAGCTTTTTTCACAGCCATATCACATTGGCAGCTCATAGTCATCCTATGATCAACCAATACTCCAAGGTCCTTCTCCTCTTCCGTTACTTCTAATTGATGCGTCCCCAACTTGTAACTAAAATTCTTGTTATTAATCCCTAAATGCATAACCTTATACTTCTCACTATTAAATTTCATCCTATTACTATTACTCCAGTTTACAAGGTCATCCAGATCCTCCTGTATAATATCCCGATCCTTCTCTGAATTGGCAATACCTCCCAGCTTTGTATCATCTGCAAACTTTATTAGCACACTCCCACTTTTTGTGCCAAGGTCAGTAATAAAAAGATTAAATAAGATTGGTCCCAAAACTGATCCCTGAGGAACTCCACTGGTAACCTCCCTCCAGCCTGACAGTTCACCTTTCAGTAGGACCCGTTGCAGTCTCCCCTTTAACCAATTCCTTATCCACCTTTTGATGTTCATATTGATCCCCATCTTCTCCAATTTAACTAATAATTCCCCATGTGGCATGGTATCAAATGCCTTACTGAAATCTAGGTAAATGAGATCCACTGCATTTCCTTTATCTAAAAAATCTGTTACTTTTTCAAAAAAGCAGATTAGGTTGGTTTGGCACGATCTGCCTTTTGTAAAACCATGTTGTATTTTGTCCCATTTACCACTGACTTCAATGTCCTTAACTAATTTCTCCTTCAAAATTTTTTTCCAGGACCTTGCATACTACAGATGTCAAACTAACTGGCCTGTAGTTACCTGGATCACTTTTTTTTCCTTTCTTAAAAATAGGAACTATATTAGCAATTCTCCAATCATTCGGTACAACTCCTGAGTTTACAGATTCATTAAAAATTCTTGCTAATGGGCTTGCAATTTCAGATGCCAATTCCTTTAATATTCTTGGATGAAGATTATCTGGGCCCCCCGATTTAGTCCCATTAAGCTGTTTCAGTTTTGCTTCTACCTCAGATATGGTAATATCTACCTCCATATTCTCATTTCCATTTGTCATGCTATCATTATCCCTAAGATCCTCTTTAGCCTTATTAAAGACTGAGGCAAAGTATTTGTTTAGATATTGGGCCATGCCTAGATTATTCTTAACCTCCACTCCATCCTCAGTGTTTAGCGGCCCCACTTCTTCTTTCTTAGTTTTCTTATTATTTATATGGCTATAGAACCTTTTACTATTGGTTTTAATTCCCTTTGCAAGGTCCAACTCTACTCGACTTTTAGCCTGTCTCACTTTATCCCTACATGTTCTGACCTCAATTAGGTAGCTTTCCTTGCTGATTCCTCCCATCTTCCACTCCCTGTATGCTTTCTGCTTCTTCTTAATCACCTCTCTAAGATGCTTGCTCATCCAGCTTGGTCTACAACTCCTTCCTATGAATTTTTTCCCCTTTCTTGGCATACAGGCTTCCGATAGCTTCTGCAGTTTTGATTTAAAGTAATCCCAGGCCTCCTCTACCTTTAGATCCATAAGTTCTTCAGTACAATCCACTTCCCTAACTAATTTCCTTAATTTTTGAAAGTCAGCCCTTTTGAAATCAAAAACTCTAGTTGCAGATTTATTTTTGTTAATCCTTCCATTTAGTTTGAACTGAATTAGCTCATGATCACTTGAGCCAAGATTGTCCCCTACAACCATTTCATCTATGAGGTCCTCGCTACTCACCAAAATTAAATCTAAAATGGCATCCCCTCTAGTCGGTTCAGCAACTACTTGATGAAGGAATCCATCAGCTATCACATCTAGGAAAATCTGAGCCCTATTATTAATTAATGAGGCAGGATTGAATCTATTGGTAGATGATGTATTATGAACCTGAACCAGATAGGTAAGTAGGTCTTTTCATATCCTACAGTTTTTATCAGATCCATAATTTAAAGGTAAGAGCCTGTTGTATATTGAGCAGCAGTGACTTGGGGAGATTTGGAAAAAATAAGAATTTAAGCAGAGATTCTACATCAGTTGAGCACATCATTGCCTGGTATTCTGCTGGAGGGTTTGTGGCTGGAGTTCTGTGGAAGCACAGAGCAGTGGGAAGATGGTGTTGTGGTTTAGGCACTAGTCTGGGTCTCCAATTCCCTGCTTCACCACAGATGTCCTGTGTGACCTTGGACAGGTCACTTAGTCTCTCTGGGCCTCTGTCCTCATCTGTAAATTAGGGGTAACACACTCCTAGAGATATTGTTGAGGATAAATACATTAAAGATTGTAAGCTTCTCTGATACCATGGTGATGGGGGGCCATATAGGTACCGAAGACAGACAAAGTAGTCTCCAGCACATAGACTATTTGTACCTTAGTAATTTACAGGCACTGGTAGCAATTTTTAGTCTTTCAAAAACACATGAAGGATTTCAAATGGGATTTGTGCTCCTAAATTCCTTAACTTCTTTTTACTCTCCTTAGAATTTTTATTTCAAAAGCCTTTTACAGACATTATCTAATTAATCCTTATGCGATTGATCCTGCAAAATTCTGGAATACCTTCAGAGAAGTGCTGAGACCTCTCAACTTCCAGTGAAATTTAACAAGTTATTTATAACAAAACATAATGGGTGAAATCCTGACCTCATTGAAATCAATGGCTGAACTAACTTGTGACTTCAATAGGCTCATACTGTCCCTTGTTAATTCCACCCTTAAAGCTACAGGGATTTCTCCCATAAAATCATTTCATATTGTATTCTGCCAAGGCCATGGTTGCAATAGCGACTAAGGCCTTGTCTTCGCTGCTAAGAAAAGATATGTTTTTAACCTCAGGGTAGCCAATGTGCATGAGCTATATCGAGGTAAAAACACGATGAAGACAAGGCGTGTTAATTTTACCACAAGGAAAACAAGGCATTGTCAGCATTATTCCCTTGCCTGTGGTTCACCTTGCCTAGTTTACTTCATGATAAAATTAAAGTGCCTTGTCTCCGCTGTGTTTTTACCTCACTATAGCTCACACACTTTGGTTACCTCCCAGGCACACCACACCTCTTGTAGCAGTAACATCAAGGCCTGAGAGGATAAAGATTGCAGCAAAAGCATTGTATAAGGCTGCTACCTGGCATTCCTTGAGTACTTCAGAGACAAGACTTTACGTGCTAGTATGTTGCTGAACACTGTTACTTTCTATAGGTCTTTTCCTTCTGAGTTTGGGAGCCAGTGAGCACTGGGACTTCGTATTGGTCCAATTATATTGCATTGTCCACATGTATACAAGCAGAAGGGAAGAGTTTTTTCCCCCTTCTGCCTTCCAAATAATTTTTCTCTGATGGAAATATTTGACAATCTGAAACTCTTTCCAGCATTTTATATGTTGACACTGACATTAACTAGTTGTTAATATTTTATTTAAAGCTTTAGCATATTTTCTACAAATCTGCTACTGCATCAACCTGATTTTTTCCATATGTATGTTTAAAAGTAGAAGAAAAATCCACATGAAGAAAGAGTGGGACCCAGACTATAAAGGAAGGGAGCTGGGCAGGGAGAAAAAATCTTGGAAGCTTATGATTGTTCACTCTGCCAGTCAAGGCTGAATATCAGAGTGAGGAAGCCATAGTCCAGACTGAGTGCATCTCAGAAACCCAATTTACACACAGCAAATTTCTCAGCGTTTTATAGTATTAATAGTTCCAAAACCTCCCCTTTACCCTTAGCTTTCTTGTGCCACTTTTCAATTCAACTTCCCTTCACAAAAATGAACATTTTAATAAGCACATACAATAAAATACCAGTTGCTAATGGTAATCATGCAAAGAAAATAGCAATTTTTATCAGAGCTGTTATGAAATATTTTAATTATGCAAAATCTCTAATGCTTTAGTAATTTCAGCCTGTATTTTCATTATTTGTTCATGAAAGCCAGTTCTATATTAGTAATGTTACTAGGAGACGTTACTAGGCTTTAAACATTTATTGTCATGTTAGCAAAGTGGCTTTTCTTTGTGCTTACATCCTAAAAAGACTGGCAGAGCACTGGCAATCCATGTACTAATGATTTATCTGGGTTTGTGCCAAGAGAACGGTAATAGCCATGTACCGAACAGAGCACCTGAAGCCTAATGACCAAATTATCCCTGGTGTAACTTTTAGCTAAGTGGAGTTGCACCAAAGAATATATTCCCCAGTGTCTACACTGTTGCAACCCATTATGTTTTAAAGGTAAATGCATATGCTTTTGGTTAGGACAGTCAGTCATACTGGGTGACACAGGAGATGTAGCTCTTGGGCTCTGTCTTAGTGAGCAAAAAGTGTGTATGTTTCTTTTGTGTTAGCTCAATTGACTTTTCTTAATGTGATTGAAAAGCCCTTCCCGCACTAGACTGGAACCCAGGCTACAATTCGGACAGCTAACAAAAGCTTCAAACCCTGCAATAAGTGTTTAAAAGGGCTTTTAATCACATTAAGCTCATTCAAATGAACAAACATGATTTTGAAATACACCATGGTGCCCATGAAGATAGGGCTGTGGTGTGCTTATCCTTCCATATGGCTTCTTGAACTCAAGTCAATGTTATACAGAACCACCACTGCAAAGTTGGTGTTCATTTGTACAGTTATTTAACAAAAATCAAAGGGCTCCATTAATAACACCAAAGACTGGTTTTATCAGTTAATCATACAAACCTGGCTTCCCTTTATGATATTTACACTTATTTGAGGACACAGTTATTTCTGAGACCTCACTCTGAACTATTTGTGGGCCCAGTATCTTATATTTGGTAGACTAAGATGTTTAAAAAGTAAGTGCCTAAAGTTAGATGCCTAAGTCCGTAACAAGACCCCAGAATAAATGGCCTGATTTCCAAAAGTGCTGAGCACCTACAAGCTCTCATTGACTCCACTGGGATTTATTGGGTGCTCAGCAGTTGGTGCAAGCATCACCCCATTGCAGCTCCTGCCATACTTTGTATATTTCCATTTTAGCTCAAATTGCAGCTGAAAACTTGTTCTCCATTGAACAGAATATTTTACAATTTTCTTTCTCCCTCTATTATTTTTATACCTGGGAATCCACACACAAACACACAGATGTATGTATATACACAGGTCTGATTTTTTTCAGAGTATTTGCCTTGCCCTTTAAGATATCAGATGTGGGTTGTCTCACCAAAAAACTTTGACCCACTCTTCTATAAATAAGCTACAGTGACTGTTCTGTTTTTGTTTCCCCTCATCACCTGATGCCTACTATACACACCTCCATGGACAAGCTGCCTCTGTCAACTCTTTCTGGTTCACTGCCTTCTTGGATCTGATGGGAAAGTGAACTACCACTTTGAATCTAACTTGAGTGTCCACCTGCCTTTCTGATAATGGTCTGATGATAATACAAAACTTAAAAGGGAGATTATTGGAAGTGGGCATCCTTAGCACCCTGAACTTTTGTTGGACTGATAAACTCTAGCAATAGGTACAGAGCAGAAGGAGTAAGCCAGCAGCCTATAGGGATAAAGGATGCATATTATCATGGTTATCCAAGATGGCCCCACTTTTTCTAGAGCCCTTTGAAGTCGAGCTAAAAGGTTCCAGTCTTAGTATTTCAAGCCCTGGTCTAGATGTTCTTTTTGCCAACCTTCTGGCTATCATCACACCACAAAATCTCAGACTGACCTGCCTATGTCTGTTAGAGGAAAAACCTGCGATATTTACAGCCTTGGGGAATTTTAGCAACTCAGTGGCCTCTTCTTTGTTGTTGTTTAAAGAGATGACACTAGACAGTATACCAGGATTTTCATGTAACATTTGGACTTGAATGGGATCTTCCCCCGTTACACATATCTCAGTGTAAACTCTGACTAACTATACAATGTGAAGGAGTGGGATAGGATATATATGTCATCTTGACTCTGAAAGGGTTAGTGTGAGCTTGAGAGGTTAACCTGCCTATTGCAATTGGAGAGTTAACCTGCCTTTTGCAATTGGAGAGTGGATCAGGCCCAATTAAAGATGAATCCCTGCTGGGTGGTTAGTATAAAGAAAGGAAGTCTGAAGCAGAAGGGAGAAACTTTTCAGTCACTCTCTGGGACCAGAGAGTGGAGAGACCAGGAGGGTCAAGGAGGAAGCCCAGGGGGATAGAGAAGTCTGGCAGGAGGCAGAGGATGGAGTCAGTCACTGTGGGGTGGAGCAGGCTCCAGTGATGAGAAACACTGATAAATGGCAGGATCTGGCTTTCCAGGAGGAGAGGTCTAGGGGGAGTTAAACTGAGGAGCAGAGAGAGATGAACAGTCAAGCCCAGGAAGGGCAGAAGAGGATTTTTGTTTGTACGCTGTTTGGATTTGGTCGGGGAGGAGATTCCAGGGGAGAGCCCTTTAAATCCTGGCCCTGAAAGAAGGATGAACTTGGAGAGGCTGTGAGAGAGGCCAACTGCGACAGACTGTGGTAGGCAGAAGTCCAGAGAGGCAACAGTAAGGAGTCTTACAGAGCAGACCTTCATTAATGGTTATAGGGTCTCTGGACTCAGCGTAGTGGGAGGGTCTCAATTTCCCTATCAGCGATGGGGAAAGATGGTAGGAGGCCCCTGAGAATGGGATACCGATGATTGAGAGCCCTGAGAGAAGGGTGTGAGCATCATGGGGCCCAGAGTCAGGTCCAAAGACCTTTCCTAAAGACATAGGCTTGTTGAACTTTTGATTTACCCTGGAAGAGTGGGACTAAAACATGACCCAATTGTAGGGCTGAATCAGAAGGGAGACCACCACAGGGTCAGAGCAACCATCAACAGGAGGTGCTAGAGAAGAGACAGCTGCTACACTATGCCCAGCTATGAGGGGGCACATCAGTGGTGAGTCAACCCTTCTAGAAGGAGACTTGCCATACTTCTGAAAGAAACCAGTTCTGAGTTCCAAGGCAGTGTTGGTTTTTCAAGGTATGATTTTATTTGCCAAAGTTTTTATTGCAGGCCTTAAACCTGAACATTTTTTTTCTTTATTTGAGAAATACAGCAACAACAAAAAGTCATTAGGGAGCACAGCATATTTCATTGTACACCAAGCTGAGATGTTAGTTCTCGTAAAAACAAGTTCTCTAGATGGCTTTACTGTCAGAGGTTTTCACATATTTGAGAAGTTTTAAGAAGGATGAATAGAAAATGAATAACGAAAGCATTCTTCTTTTATCATTTTAATAGATTCCTCTTGGGTACATCAGTAAAACATTCCAAGGTTCCTCTTTCCCCCGCACCCTCAGCCCTTCAAATCCATGTATTCCATACTGATTGGCATAAGTTATGAAGAGTGATACTACAAAGAGACCTAGAAATACACAAAAGTCCCTGTGCCTTCCCTGAATATGTTAAAATAGTCAGCAAAAACATAGTAATTTCCACTGTAGTTCATTTGATCTAATATTAAATTAGCTGCTCTTGGGATATCTATATGCAGACAAAACATATTTGTGTGCTCACATTTTTCTATGGAGCTAATGATGAGTTATGGAATTGAACGATGGGTTTCAAGTAGAGATTGGTCATGTCCAGAGTGTTTTACTCAAGCCATCATGTCCTTTGATATTTTTGGAATGATTAGGACCTGGAATGTGTTTTTTGCTTTTTCAGAACAAGAATCACCCTTGGATTCAGTGGTGCATCTGCAAGCTTTGCATGGTCAGGTCCCTGGACCCACACAAAGCCTTGCTAAAGACAATGGGATCTACCCACATGGAACGTATAAAATCAGAGCCTAAATTTCATATAATAGTTAATCAGGCATATTCTTCTATGGTCCAAAGGAGTTGTTGCTGATGTGTGGGCTAGGGAATAGAATGTATGCTGTGGATCCTTTTTTTTTTTCCTATTTTTTTTTAAATCTGATTTTAAAAACAAAACAAAACTCTTGAGTCCATTAACTCCACCCCATGTCATTCTAATAGAAACTGCTTTGGATTAGCTAGCAATTGAGAATCCCATAGGAATGGGTTAGCTCGTATACATGCTACTCAAGATAAAACAAAATTGTCACATATTTTGCTTAAGGTGTGGGAGGAAAAAAATCAAATCAAATAGCATTTTACAAGTGCATGTAATAACTTGAATTTAAAGCAAGTTATGTATTATTCAAGCAATTCTAATCATGGTACAGTAAATTTTTCATGAAGGTTAAGAAAAATCTGACAGAAATATCATTTAAACTGAGTGGTTTTGATGCTGCACTTGAAAGTGGGGATTTAATAGAACTTTTTTTAATATGACGAGCCTCAGATAACATCACATTTGGCAAAGTGCTTTATTGGTTTTTGGATTAGAGTTTTTTTCATAGGTTTTTCCCCCCCTTCAAACTAATAAAATTCATGTAGCTGTCAGCTTGGATTTGATCCCTATTTTGTTTTGCCTCAACAATGTAATCTCAATCAGTTTAACTTATTTTTATGCCCCATTTATAGGGTATAAAGATGACAAATTACTCATGTCAATGCTGGGATTTTACCAAAAGTCTGAATGAGCAGTAGGGCTGGGGATGGTGGGGAAAGTTGGGGGTCAAACCAGGTTAAGAGCAATGAAGTTCTGCGCCACCACCTCTCATGCTAAATAGTACTTTACTCTGACAGCATCCCCACTCAAATCAACTGAGCTACTTTCAGAGTAAGTTACTACTTATCCAGAGTAAGGGTGGCAAGAATTGGAGAGGGTGAGAAAAAAGGCAGCATGGTGCCCTGGTCTGGATATCAGGAGACTGGGTTCTATTCCCCACTGTACTATGAGATGTTTTGCTTATGTTTTCACCTCTCTGTGCCTCTTTCCCCACTCATGAGTTATATATGGTCTCTGTTTAGATTGTAAGATCTTCAGAGCAGGATCAGTCTCTTATTATGCATATGTAGAGTGCCTACAAGGCCCTGATCTTAGTTGGGGCCTCTGGGTGTTACTGTAAAAAACATAATAATAATAATAATTCATAGTAAGTGGACTCTGGTAGCTGAGAAGGACAAAGCTATTTTCCCAGGGACCCCTAGCTTTTTCTTTTGAATTTTACTTCTAATCTTTTCATTAAAAAATCATCCTGGGGCACTAATGATGTGTTTACACTGCACTAAGACACCTGTGGCTAGCCCAGCACAGCTTACTTGAGCTCAAGGGGTTCAGGCTCTGGAGCCATAAAATTGCAGCACAGACATCCGGGCTCAGGCTGGAGCCCGATATCTGAGACCCTCCCACCTGAAAGGGTCTCAGAGTCAGGGCTCCAGCCTGAGCCCAAACATCTACATTGCAATTTTATAGCCCCACAGCTCAAGTCACCTGAGCCCAAGTCACCTGACCAGGGCCAGCCACAGGTGTTTTATTGCAGTGTGGACATACCCTAACTTTCTAGTGATATAGCCAGATCCTTTGTACTTCTGAGGTGCCTCTGCAATGTAAAAAGACTTGAGGAAAGAGGGTGAGATTAATTAAGTACAAGAGGCCTTTGGCATTATTTGCTGCTGGGGTTGATATTTCTGGGAAAGAAGTTGCACACAGTCATTTTGCAACTGCAGTTTCTCAATCCCTAAATTGTGACAAGCAGCCAGGAATGTGTTAGAAGGAGATTCATCCTCTGAAGTTCCACCTCATGCAGCCTTTGGGATGACTAAGGAATTAGAAGGAAGGATTAAAGTTAAATTTGAGGCATAAGAACATCTTGTGTCTAAGATGGAGGTTAAGATACCAACCATTGGGGAGGAATTACAAACTGAAAATTGGAATTAAACTGCTTTAAATGAGCAGGTTGAAAGGGCTAAGTATTTGTCTGTAGCTTTGATAAAAGAGTGATTCTCAACAGAAGACTAGAAGTGACAGCAATTCACATTAAAATGATGAACTTGAGGTTACCTGGCATGAAAGCCAAGGGGTGGATATTATTGAAATGACGGATATAGTTTGAAGGTTGCTTGAACTTTCAGTATGATAACTTTAAGTATGATCGGCTATTGATAATGGAAAAAGAGTTTTACTGTAGTCTTAAAAAAATCTTCCCCCCCTAAATGGAATATATTTGGCAAAGCCCTTGATGAGCTATTCAGAGCAATAAATGTGTTTTATTTCTTCTGGAGATCGTGCAAAAGTGTTGACCATAAATGGGGTATATAAGAAAACCAGGCTTCAACATGAGCAATGAGTGTATATAATCTTAAATCTTTCATCCCAAACTCAGATAAGGAGGCAAAATTTAAATGTTTGAAAAGTATAACTGTATCTGACCTTTGCTGAAGAAGCTATTTTCATTGAATCATAGAATAGTAGGGCTGGAAGGAACTTCAAGAGGTCTTATAGTTCAGTCCCCTGCATTCAAGGAAGGACTAAGTATTATCTAATCTTCCTTGACAGATGTTTTTAATCAAACCTGTTCTTAAAAATCTCCAATGGTGGAGATTCCACAACCTCCCTAGGCAATTTATTCCAGTGCTTAACCACCCTGATAATTAAGTTTTTCCTAATGTCCAACCTAAACCACCCTTGCTGCAATTTAAGCCTATTGCTTCTTGTCCTATCCTCAGAGATTAACAAGAACAAATTTTCTCTCTTCTCCTCATAACAACCTTTTATGTACTTGAAAACGATTATCATGTCCCCTCTCAGTTTTCTCTTCTCCAGATTAAACAAACCCATTTTTTTTCCAATCTTCCCTCATAGGTCATATTTTCTACATCTTTAATCCTTTTTCTTGCTCTTCTCTGGATGTCCAATTTGTCCACATCTTTCCTGAAATGTGGCTCCCAGAACTAGAAACAATACTCCAACAGAGGCACAATCAGCGCAGAGTAGAGCGGAAAAAATACTATTTGTGTCTTGCTTACAACGCTCCTACTAATACATCCGAGAACACTGTTTGCTTTTTTTGCAACAGTATTACACTGTTGACTCATATTTACCTTGTGATCCACTATGACCTGCCGATCCCTTTCCGCAGTACTCCTTCCTAGGCAGTCATTTCCCATGTTGTATTTTTGCAACTGATTGTTTCTCCTAAGTGGAGTACTTTCTATGTGTCCTTATTGAATTTCATCCTATTTATTTCAGACCATTTCTCCAGTTTGTCCAGATCATTTAGAATTTTAATCCTATCCTCCAAATCTCTTGCAACCCCTCCCAGCTTGGTATTGTCCTCAAACTTTAAGTGTACTCTCTATGCCATTAACTAAATTATTGATGAAGATATTGAACTGAACCAGACCCAGGATTGATCCCTGTGGACCCCACTTGATATGCCCTTCCAGCTTGACTGTGAACCACTGATAACTACTCTCTGGAAATGGTTTTCCAACCAGTTATCCACTCACCTTATAGTAGCTCCATCTAGCTTCATCACTGTCTTTCTGGATGGGATTAGTTCATTTTATATATATAAATCTTTCTTTATAATCTTTGTATTATGTATATATAAAAAGCCAAAATAATTTATTTTAAAGAAGATGAAATTTAGCCTGGTTCAATAGCCTAAGGAAGAAGTGAATGCACTTTTGATAGAAAAGACTGTAATATTACATTTTTGCTGCATTTTGAAGACTGTATTTTAAAAATTGTGAAGATTTGCCCTACTTGACTCTGAATTTATTTTCTGAAGTTTTGGGGGGATTATTTCTCAGACAGACTGAATTTGTTATAGCTTTTAGTTACGGGTTTCATAGTGGTAGCCGTGTTAATCTGTATCAGCAAAAACAATGAGGAGTCCTTGTGGCACCTGTGACAAAGTTCCTGCTCTACCTTGGTGGGTCCTTTGCTTTATTGGAGGATTTGTTCACCTTGGAGCTTCACAGCAGCCCTCAACTTGGCTGTTTTTCTGAATTCACAGTCCAGGTCGACTCCTCCTGTGTCTGACCAGGAGTTGGGAGGTTTGGGGGGAACCGGGCCCGCCCTCTACTCCGGGTTCCAGCCCAGGGCCCTGTGGAATGCAGCTGTCTAAAGTGCCTCCTGGAACAGCTGCGTGACAGCTACAACTCCCTGGGCTACTTCCCCATGGCCTCCTCCCAGCACCTTCTTTATCCTCACCATAGGACATTCCTCCTGGAATCTGATAATGCTTGTACACCTCAGTCCTCCAACAGTCCACGTTCTCACTCTCAGCTCCTAGTGCCTCTTGGTCCCAGCTCCTCACACGCACACCACAAACTGAAGTGAGCTCCTTTTTAAAACCCAGGTGCCCTGATTAGCCTGCCTTAATTGATTCTAGCAGCTTCTTGATTGGCTGCAGGTGTTCTAATCAGCCTGTCTGTCTTAATTGTCTCCAGAAGGTTCCTGATTGTTCTGGAACCTTCCCTGTTACCTTACCCAGGGAAAAGGGACCTACTTAGCCTGGGGCTAATATATCTGCCTTCTATTACTCTCCTATAGCCATCTGGCCTGACCCTGTCACACACCTTAGAGAGTAACACATTTATTTTGGCATAAGCTTTCATGGGCTAAAATCCACTTCATCAGATGCATGAAGTGAAATATACAGTAAGCAGTGTGTGTGTGTGTATATATATATATATTATATTACAGCACATGAAAAGATGGGAGTTGCCTTACCAAATGGGGGGTCAGTGCTAACAAAGCTAATTCAATCAAGGTGGGCGTCGCCCATCCCCAACAGTTGATAAGAAGGCGGGAGTATCAACAGAGGGAAAATTACTTTTTGTAGTGACCAAGCCACTCCCAGTCTTTATTCAGGCCTAATTTGATGGTGTCCAGTTTGCAAATTAATTCCAGTTCTGCAGTTTCTCTTTGAAGTCTGTTTTTGAAGTTTTTTGTTGAAGAATTGCCACTTTTAATTCTGTTATTGAGTGTTCAGGGAGATTGAAATGCTCTCCTACTGGTTTTTAAATGTTACAATTCTTGTTGTCTGATTTGTGTCCATTTATTCTTTTGAGTAGAGACTGTCCAGTTTGTACAATGTACATGGCAGAGGGGCATTGCTGGCACATATCACATTGGTAGATGTGCAGCTTAACGAGACCCTGATGATGTGGCTGGTCTGGTTAGGTCCTATGATGGTGTCCCTTGAACAGATATGCGGACCAAGGTGGCAACATGGTTTCTTGCAGGGATAAGTTCCTGGGTTAGTGTTTTTATTGTGTGGTGTGTAGTTGCTGGTGAGTATTTGCTTCAGGTTGGGGGGCTGTCTGTAAGCGAGGATTGGCCTGTCTCCCAAGGTCTTTGAGAGTGAGGGATTGTCCTTCAGGATAGATTATAGATCCTTGATGAAGCGCTGGAAAGGTTTTAGTTGGAGGTTGTAGGTGACGGCTAGTGGCATTCTGTTACTTTCTTTGTTGGGCCTGTCCTGTAGTAGGTGACTTCTGGGTACCCTTCTGGCTCTGTCATTCTGTTTCTTAACTTCACCAGATGGGTATTGTATTTTTCAGAATGCTTGATAGAGATCCTGTAGGTGTTTGTCTCTGTCTGAGGGATTGGAGCAAATGCGGCTGTATCTTAGAGCTTGGCTGTAGACAATGGATCGTGTGATGTGGTCTGAATGAAAGCTGGAGGCATGTAGGTAAGTATAGCGGTCAGAAGGTTTCTGGTATATGGTGGTGTTTATGTGACCATTGCTTATTTGCACTGTAGTGTCTAGGAAGTGGATCTCTTGTGTGGACTGGTCCAGGCTGAGGTTGATGGTGGGGTGGAAATTGTTGAAATTCTGGTGGAATTCCTCAAGGGCCTCCTTCCCATGGGTCCAAATGATGAAGATGTCATCAATGTAGTTCAAGTAGATTAGGGGACAAGAGCTGAGGAAGCGTTGTTCTAAGTCAGCCATAAAAATGTTGGCATACTGTGGGGCCATGCGGATACCTATAGCAGTGCTGCTGACTTGAAGGTATATATTGTCCCCAAATCTGAAATAATTGTGGGTGAGGGCAAAGTCACAAAGCTCAGCCGCCAGGTTTGTGGTGACATTATTGGGGGTACTGTTCCTAACTGGTTGTAGTCCATCTATGTGTGGAATGTTGGTGTAGAGAGCTTCTACATCCATGGCATCATCTGGACCCATGGGCAACTCCCATCTTTTCTTGTGCTGTAATATGTATACTGCTTACTGTTTTTTTCACTCCATGCATCTGATGAAGTGGGTTTTAGCCCATGAAAGCTTATGCCCAAATAAATTTGTTAGTCTCTAAGGTGCCACAAGGACTCCTCATTGTTTTAGCTGTTAGTTAGACATTCAGATATTGGTATCACATCGTCATTCTTTAAAACAAATTTCCTTCTAGGAATCCAGTGGTGACCTCTTCCTTGATCCCTGTATCTGAGGACTTGACATTAAGCCTTGCATACAGTGCACTATTTCTTTTCTTTGGATTGCTGGAGTTTGTGATATTTTATATGGGCTCTGTTGTTTACTTTATTTTTTAAAATGTCCAAAATAAAGTAATAAAAGTAATATTAATATAAAAGTAATATTAATTAAGTAACATATTAAGGATTTCTTGCTAATATTACTCACTGAATTCATAAGATTTCTATAGAATTCTAAATATTATTATGCATTTATACTAAAGTATCATCCAGAAACCCTATTCAAGCCCAGGGGCCAATTATGGTAGAAGCTGGACATACACAACATTAGGGCTCCATTGTGTTAGATTCTATACAAACATGCCATAAAATGACCCTTGCCCCCAAACAGATTACAAGTTAATTAACAGTTTAGTATCAACTTTCCTTAAGCAATGTTTTCATTAAAACCCAGCAGCATAGGTGCTGGAACTAGAGGCCCTTGGGGTGCTACCGCATCCCCTGGCTTAAAATAGAAATAACTCGAAGACAAGGTTTCACCTTCAGCAACCCCACTATAAAAATTGTTCCAGAACCACTGACCAGCAGTGTCCAAAATTTAAGCTAGCATGTGAGCTTATATATATTTTTGAGCCATTTCATATTTCACTTCACTGAACATATCTAGTGACTCTCACAAAGATGCTTGGTCAGAAGCCAAGACACAGCTGATAAATTTAGAAGTCCATAGAGCAATATTGTCAGATCTCAAGAAAGCTAACACAAGGGGAATAAAATAGCCAGGAATAATAATAAATTTCAGGGACCACAAGATGACTTGGGATTCATCCCCAAACATTCCTTATACGGGAGTTAAAAAATAATAATATTTTGTGTCCATGTACTGAGAGATCTTGGCAAACCAGTAAAGAGCCCAAACCACTACTGCTTATTGCTAAAAATAGTCAAGCTAGAAGGCCGTAAGTGGGCTTATGCAGCAGCCTTACCATGGTGGAGTCAGGAGGGGAGGGGTTTTGGGTGTCACGGAAAGGGCAGCTTGACTCTGCATCCTTCCTGACGAGATCTCTGTTAAAATTGCTGAGATTCGCTTTTTAGAAAAACAAAAAGCTTGTCTATATGTGCCCTCAGGAATGTGTCTGTCAGGGCCTCAAGGCATGCAAACACTGAAAAAACACTTCTGGCTAATTGATGATCAGAAGGAAACTTCTTGCTTAACCTTTGAAATTGCTTGCTTAACAAATTTTCTTTGAGTGGAGTGGTCTAATACTAATGAATAAATAAGGGAAAAAAGTTTTGGGTAGTTGAATTCTTCAGGGACTCTTCCTCTGGACACATCTTGTGGTCCCTACTGGTAGACGGAAGATTGGCCTTCGGAAGACTGCTGCTCTGCCACTTGAGAGCCACACGCAACTTTGTTAATTATTGAGGATTGGGAGTGTTTTACTAACCTGTTGTGGATGGACATGTGTAAGTGCTTGAGACTAAGTAAAGTTTAGCTTTAAGCGAAAGCACTTTTGTGTTGTCCTGTTTCTGCCAGCCGTCTATCGAACGGCCATGTCTCCCTTGATTTATTTCCTGACACCACCGCACACAGAGTAAAATTACCAAGAGCTTTGGGTTGCAAGAACCCCAGGTAATGTCAGGATGAGGTGGGGGGGGCGAAACAAACATAGCATGTGAGAATAGTAGTGAGACCAACCAATTAAGATGAATTAACTAGAATTAAATTACTGTAGTGTAACACTAACACAAATATTTCAGAAGAGTACAAATATATAATACTGAGTTTGTTTTTCCATAGGTACTTTTTTAGCGTCTTGGGGGCAAGGATGTTTTCAAGCCTTAGTTACTAAGTTGACCTCTGGGACTTGCCACATAGCAACCTACTGTGTGCTAAGCTGGTGCACTGTAGATTCATACTCTGGTTTGCCATGCAGTAATATATCATGTAGACAAGCCCCAAGTCCTCACAGTGATCATAATACTTTTGCAAATGAAGAGCTTGGAGAGCTACAGCTTAAAGTTGCAATATATATGATATTATTTGAAAACACAGGTACATATAATGCAGTTTGGCCAAATAAATCAACCTTTTTTATTCTAGTAACTAGACTTCTGCAATCTCTTTGACTTAAATTGCAAGAGTATGTTAAATTGGCTGTGCTTTGTGTTTGAATTGTAGATAGGACCAGTGGTGAGCTGGAGCTGGTTCACACCGGTTCACTAGAACCGGTTGTTAAATTTAGAAGCCCTTTTAGAACCGGTTGTTCCGTGAGGGACAACAGTTTCTAAAAGGGCTTCTAAATTTATCCGGCCAAAAGTGGCACCTTAGGCTCCGACTCCATGGGTGCTCCAGGAGCACCCCACCCCCACCCCAGCTCACCTCCGCTCCACCTCTGCCTCCTCCCCTGAATTTGCCACCCCGCTCTGCTTTTCTGCCCCCCCCCCCCCCCGGCTTCCCGCGAATCAGCTGTCCGCTCAGGAAGCTGGAGCAGGCTGAGAAGCAGGCCGCGGCTTCCCGCTCAGGCCCAGGGATGCTTTAGGAATATGCTTAAGCATTGTTGACATCAGAAGTAATAACAGAGATGTACTTAAACATGTGATTTGTTGAACGGGGCCTGAGTTCTGTTCTACTTCTATTTCACTTGGTTTATTGAGATTTTTTTTTTTAAATTTCTTGTCAGTTTCTTGTGACAGTTGGAAGGGGTAAATGGGAAACAAAGTACAGTATAATTAAAAGCATTAAGGTTCTCTTTAATATAGGTGATTTGAGTTCGTATCTCAAGTTAGGAGCGGATATAAAGATTATATTCAGGCCTAATAAACTTAGCCCCTGATCTTGCAAACACTTAAATATGTGTGTAATTTTACTAATGTGAGTAGTCCCACTGAAGTCAATGAGACTATCCATGCAAGTAGAGTTTTATTTGAACTTAAATGTTAGCAAGAAGAGGCCCTTATGATTTGCCCTTTTATTTGCATTTTATAATTCAGCTAGTCTTTATGCATTCTAACTGTTGCTCCCTAGTAACTGTACTGGTCAGTGAAGACAAGTGAGATTTTGTGTACAGAAAGCAATAATAATTAATAATAATGCAGTATTCTGCACTTATACAACACTTTTCTTGTGTAGTGTTCAATGTTTAACAAAACTGGTGGGTAAACCTTATTAACATTTCACGAGTAGGGTTCCTTAGTCTCAGAGATATTGAAATGACTTGCTCAAAGCCACACAAATCAATGGCAGAGTTGAGATAAAAATTAGTTTATTCTGGTCCCTAGTTCCATGCTCAGTCCACTAGACTAGAGCTGTTGATATAGGTGACCAAGAACCTGTTTACTGCAGCAGGTTAGATCCTTGCAGTGTTGGATTCAAAACAGTTTGAGCTGAGGAGCTGCTGCAACTCTTTTCTGCTCATCTCAGCACAGTTTATGGCGTGATGCTTGGTGTGTATCACCGAAGGTCCTGTTCCTTAAAGTTTGAATTTAAAATCGACTCATCCTTGAGTTGTATTTCCCCCTTCTCTGTGGGTGATAAGTTAGATGACTGGCTTTTCAGTAACTGGTATATTAGTTTTTCTGTTTGGCAGGAATTTTTGTCTGCTGCTTTTCTGGTTCACCAGACTTTTGCCACTAGAAAAATATCCTATCTTTGTTCTAGTCATCTTTTAGCAAACAGCAATTCTGGCATGTGGAGGTTAATTGGACAAATCCTGAACCTCGCACAAAACCTGAGAAAATGGGCTTTGCCCACATGTTTTCCGTGGGGACAGTGGAGCACAAGCAGCTTTAGTAACAGCATCTGTGCCTTCTCTTAGTGACAGCTCCTCAGTATCTGGCTTACATAATCCCCTACTGGTGGTGTCTCCAGTATTGCACATCCCTGTCATTTCTCTTCTGCATTCCCCTGTGCAGCTTCCTTGTGGTTAAGGGGCCTCATGCAGCAGACCCATGCCAGTTCTGCCTTTGAGACCTTCCATTACCTCCTGCGCTCTCCAGGATTTGGCCCAATGACAGAGCCAGTCTCTTTCAGAACTGAAATACTGGTTTCAGATGAGAGCATCGTCCTTACTTTGTAAACATAAAAGAGATGTTGTTTAGATATTAAACATTAAAGTCTATGGGGTGGTTAAATCAGTATTAATACAGCATATAAACTAGTTTATTAAAAGTCACTTACACTGGATTCCCACAACTGCCAGTGTCATGAGTCAGCAAGATGGCTGTCACCATCAGGACTCAGGAGACTGAGAGTTAGCAGTTGTGATGAATAAAAAATGTACAGTAGTCATGTTAACACACATACCACTAATTCTCACAGTGATTAATTAACACTGTAAATCCAGTGATCTCTCCCCTCTTCACACCAAAGATGTAAGAACAAAGTTTTGAAATGAGGACCCTGCTGACTAAGACTTTATTGCTTTTCCAAAACAGCCTTCTGAAATTTAATATAATAGAATACAATATGACAAATCTTGCAATTAAAACTAGATTGTGGGACTGATTGAATGAAATATACTTTATGATGCACTCTCCTCCTTGCTTTTGAATTGTGCTTGCTTTATTTACTCACTAACTCACACTATTAATAACTTGTAATGGATCTCTAGTCATTAGTGTAAAGTGCTTGGCTGGAGACACTGAGGAAAAGATTTTCAAAAGAGTCCTGGGCCAGATTTTCAAGTGATCGGCAGCCACCATTGCAACTGTATTTTCAAAAGGGTCCCATTTTAGGCACCAAATGAGGGCCACATTTTAAAAAGAGCTTAATACCCTACAGTGTCATCATCACACTTCTGGCCTGGCTGGTTAATGTAGCGCTTAAATGGGAGCTGAGCTGTTTTGAAAACCTGGCCTTGAGTATCCAGAGCTGGATTAGTTGATCTGGCCTTTCTGGTTGCATCAATTATGTTCAGTTCTAAGAGTACACAGCTGGGTCCTCATCACTGAAAAATAGTTTTAAAAACTCCCTTCTGCCAGTTGTAAAGTGTGGATGTGATAGGTAATAAGGGAGGAAAAAATAATAAAGGGAGCCTTGGGGAGGGGAAGGGGGCATTCTGAGACAAAGTAGACTGGTTCAGGAGAAGGCAGTGACAGTTGTAAACTCTTCTCTCCTGAACACAAGTGCCAGGCTATTTATTTTTTACAAGTCACAGCCTTTTTACCAACAAGCTTATTCAATATACATTCTTATTAGACCTGGTGGGAAAATGAAATTTCGTTCCATGGTAAATTCCAACATTTCAGATTTTGTTTTGTTCTCAGTCCGAACCAAAAAGCTAAAATTTAGAAACTTTCCATGAAATGAAAATTCCAAAAAGTTTCTGTCTAACACCATCAAAACATTTTGGTTTCATAATGTCAAATAATTCTGTTTCAATATGATAAAAATGTTTTCCTACTTTAATGTATTAAAAAAACATATTGAATATATTATAAAAATCTAAATAACATGAATCAACATGAGAAAATTATATAAAACGTTTTATTGAAATAAGAAATTCAAAATGATTCCTTTTGACTTTTTTTCCCCATAGAAAATTTTATCAAAATAGACAGCTCTAATTCTTTCCCATCATCGGGATATCTGGGCACCTATCCCATTATAGGGTGTGCATGAGTAGACTACTGGTGCTCTTCTTGAGTGGCTGAAGAAATGAGGTCCAGCATTCTCAAGTTTTGCATCAGTAGGCTCCTGTGGTGCCCCTTGTTAAAGTTTTATTGCTATATGAGCATGATTCTACTATATTTTTATAGGCAGTTCAAAGTTTATACAAATTGGTAGGAGTATTTTGCAGAATGTAAATTTTCAGATTAATGCATTGAGCAAACTCATCTTCTTTTGAATAAAATTGTAACTAGATTACAGAGATGGGTCCAGACCAAAACCTCATCAAATGAAATATCCCTGCATCATGGATGGGATAAGTTGGGGATCCAAACCCATATCAATCTATAAATTATGTGGATGAAGCCTATTTACTAAGCTGAACCAAACAAAATTTAGATTGTGAACCAACATCCTGGATCCATATATCATTTGAGTCCACTCCAGCTTTACAGCTGTAGTAATCTTTGTGTTCCCTGTGCAATAATTTAAAACCTCACAAACTGAATAAACAATTTAAATAAGGCCAACTCAAAATCAACAATAGCTAGGATGAAATTACCAGGGCCATCTATGTATGTGCTTTAAGGCATAAAACGTTCACAATCTTTGGTCAAGGAGAAATTCCTCTCTGCCTGTATTGCACAGTGTTTGCATGATGGGTGAATTGACAATCTTTGGAAGCATCCAGCATTGGCCAATACTTGAAACAAAGTACCAAACTATATGGACCATTGCCTTGTTTCTTTGTGTCAATTCTTACTTTGTGTCTACAACCATTTCATATCAGTAGCAGTGTTGTTTTCACTATATTATTGACTGTCACAGGGTAGCTGGCCCTTCCAAAGGAGGAGAGGTCTCAGCCCACCTGTGAATAGCTGATTTGTCTCCCTAGGTGGAGAGAATGAATCAAGTCAAAAGAACAGGTGGTCATATGACCAAACAAGGTATCTGAGGTAGAAGAACAGAGGCCTGTGGACAGCCAAAGAGGGAACTGAAGAGAGAGGCAGAGAGTCTTCTGCAATGGTCCCTGAAGAAGGCAGTTGGGTCTTGGTAGAAAGACTCAGCTGGATGTTTTGTTTTCCTTTTGTGTAGAAGGCAAAGAAGGAACGCCAGCTCATGTGTCTTATTCCAAGGTTTAGAGAGCAGAGAAAGACACCGTACTCACAGAGGAAAGTCTGTTTCCCATTTCAGACTAAGGTGGAAGACCTTTTTGAGTAAGTATAACCAGACCCCAAGAAGGGCTGTCATTGAACTTGGGAAAGCTTCTTTTTGAATTATTCAAGAAACGAGGGAAAACTAAGGCAGGGTGCTGCATGTAAGATGTGGCTGACCCTGTTACATTGACCTTCTTTCTGAGTGGTTAAACAGAGGTGCCAGCCATAGTTGTCCTTATAAAGGAAAGTGAAGGTATGAAGCAAAAAAAGATTAAAGGGATAGAAATGCTATGATGCAATCAAAGAGGTAAAGTAAGGTCATCATGAATATTAGAACAATGAGGCAGAAAAGTGAAATTCAGCTAGCCCGGAGAGAGCCTAAAGGCATTGCAAGTCAATTTGTAACAGTTATTCAGAGCATAAACTAGTCTTCAGATTTTTAATTTTCTGGAAATCTGATCCACTAAATGCAGGTCCCAAGCCACCACCTAATTGGGAATAAAACTATCCCCAGAAGTAGAGTAGTCTTTTTCTATTCTGTTACACTGCTCCATCTCCTTTACTTTGCTTATTCCCTTTCATATCCCATTTCCATTATGTATAGTTTGCTCTTTGCTACTTTTATATGTTTTTCTGCTTCTGTAGCATCTTTCTCTCTCTTTTTTAATTCTTTTTTTCTTCCACTATGTCTCTGCCAAGGTTATCATCTTCTTACTCTATTTCTTTCTTTCTCTGTTCCCCACTTCCTCCTTTACTTATTTTCTGTTTTTTCCACTTCTTGTTTCTTTTTCCTTCATCTCTGACTCTCACCCATCCACTCTGAGTCACGTTTCTTCTCTACTGCCTTTTCTCTTTCCTCTTCCTCGTTTCCTTTTTCTCTTACAACTATGGTAGAAATATTTGAGAGATCAGCTGTTTCTTGATGTATTTTTTAGTAGTAAAGAGATCAAACTACAACATTCAGACTAGTAAAATTAAGTTCTTGGGTGGAATTAGACAAATTTTCCAGATGATTCTCCTCTTTGTGTCTGGGACATAAGATATTAAAAATCTTCTAACACTATATTGAAAAATGCCTTTCTGGTTGTCATATCAATCTTCAAAAGAAAATAAGAACACAATGTCAGCGCCCAAGTCTGCTTTTAAGGATAATATGTTTTGGCAATTTGACTCAAATTATACCAGATTAAGATTATTTTATTTATTTATTTTACATAGTAGTCAGAGTTCCACAAAGAGATTGAGAATTTATTGTACTATGCACTTGTAAAACCAAGTAAAAGAACACTCTTCCCCCAAAGAATTTGCAATATAAATAGACAAGACAAAGGGAAGGGAAGGGAAACAGAAGCACAGAGATGGGAAATGGCTTGTCTAAAGTCACACAGCAGGTCAGTAACAAAGCAGGGAAGAGAACTTGGGTCTTTGGACTCTGAGTCCAGTGTCCATTGGACCATTCTCCTGCTCTATGAGATGAAACAACCTCTCTTCATATTTAATCCTCTTTCCTCCCCCACTTTGTGCTACTCTCATGCAGTCTTGATCCTCCACTGTTAAAAACATCACATATAGAATGTCATAAAGAGCAATTGCCAGGGATTAGAACTACTGTCTTGAGTAGCTTCAAGTGCCTACAAACTTAAAAGGGAGACAAAACAGCTTTAGTTTTTACAGAAAGCTTAATCTTTTCTATCGAGAAGAGATTTTAATAAAGAAGATAGCATTGCTTGAGGGCTAATCCCTTCAAAGACATAATATCCTTAAATAACATTATTTTAGAAATATTCTCAGCTATTTCAATCTTGTGATAGAATATCTCACTTTTGATTAGACCTCCACCTAAAGCTTTGCTACCAAGCTCAGCCAGAACAGTGACTAATTTATCCATTAGAGGCTTACATTCTGTGTCAGATTTTTCTGCATCAATCTCCCATGTAGGCCTTTGGGGTGAAATCCTGGCCCCACTGAAATCAATGACAAAAAGCCCCCATTCACCCTTAATGTCTGAGAGTCAGTTTTAAGTTCTAAATTCTTCATATTCTGGAAAATTGAGTTCATATGAATAGCATCTACTACAGACTAGGCCCAAGAAACAGCTCCAGGAGTTGTTACATAATGAGTTTTTGTCTTTTGGCAAGTGGGAAAGCATGGGCTGTTTAACACCCATACCCCTCTCCAACTATGGAAAGAAGTTTATCCTCTTAATTTCTACAGGTCACTTCCATAAGTGTCTCCTGTTTTGAGCATCACCAGCCTCTTTCAACAAGAAGTGATTAGAGGTAAGTCATTTCTCCAGTGCTCCTGCCTCCCACAAATATTTCAGTGACTTATTGTTGAGCTTTCCCAGTGAGCGCTGTGTAGAGACAGAAAGAAATTGAGTGGAGTTTGGTAAATCAAAAGAGACAAAGCCCAATAAAAAGAGTAACCAGCTCAAGTAAAGAGACCAATGAAGCAAAGCCCTAGAATGAAGGACAGTTTCAAGACCAACAATTTTGAACAACCGGCTACTGGTGCAGTCTTCTTATAGATATGGTGACTTGAGCTTTTCTGCTTTCAATTAGGCAAGGCACTGCCTAGGATTCCAACTTTGTTTAGTGTGTGTGTTTTATATTTATATAAAAATTGGTGCGTGTTGAGTTTTATCTGGGTGTAATCTGCTCAGTTAGAGGACTGGAGAAAAACAAGTGGTGTGTTTAACAGAAAACAAGCAGAGATTGACAAAGCTGTCAGAAACTCAGCTGAACTGCCCCCTTCAGGGTATATATAATGGCTCACATACCAGTCCCTAGCTCAGGGAGCAATTTGGGCATCCCTATGCCCCAGCTATCTCTTGCTGCTGTAATGGCCCATTGTCTACTCTGTCTTGTAACTGGGATCCAGGCTAGTACAGATCATCCTTGAGGTTCTGGGGACTGGAAAAATACCATAAAGAAACATTCAGCCCTCCACATCCCCATGCCAAGCACAACTCAGTCAACCAGAGGATCTAAACCTTCTGTTCATAAATAAAAATGTGGAGTAGTAAATTTTACACTTCAGTATTATTGTGATCTGAATCTCCCAGTCTAACTTCTATTGAATAGCTATTTTTATACTGAATAGTTTCACAGAGACTGTTTTTAACATAGTTAATTTCTTATGAAAAGTCCTCATCTGACAGCCCTAAAGAAGGGCCCAAACCAAACCCCCTAAATACCCTGAAGTTTGAATACTCCTGGTCATTGTAGAAGTACAAATCTTGGTCTGGGTTTGGCATTTCAGGGGGCCCATCTCTTCTGGACACTCAAGTGCTTTGTCTACAAACAAGGACAGCATGGGCAGATGCAATGCAAGTTTCCCCTATACTTCCCTTGCGATTTGCTTCAGCTTTCTTCTGGAGAGATCATGTGACATTTTCAGCAGTTCCTAAGTGACTCTACAAGCTCAAGTCATGGAAAATCAATGAGAGTTGTGGTCCTAAGTCATGCAGATGCTTTTGAAAATCCCAACCCCTACCTCAGGGAGGATAGTTCAGTTTCTATGCCTGTTCAAATCTTGACCTCCCAGCTAATACCCCTTGAGAGGACACATGCCTCTCGGTTTGCTAGGGTTCCACAGCTGAGTCTGCAAAATACATCTGCAGTTTCAGTTTATGGCTTTGTGACAGTTTAACCCTACACTCTAGTCTTGAGTTTGGTGTATGTGTTTACTAGTGCTATGCTTAGGACTAGCCACTGAACATACACAGGATAACACTGGAAAAACAACTGTTACTGTATTCAGTTTTTATTGACTCCAATTCAATGAGAACTACACATGCTAATCTTTTCTTGCCACCTCCAACTACACCACCTCACATCCACCACAGATGTGCTGCATGACCAGTTGAAATGCATGTTATTCTACCAAACTATATCCAAAGTAGGAAGCTATGTGTTAGTCCATATTAGGGGCTCTGGTCAAAGAGATGAGAAAAAACCCACTGTCAGCCTGCTGAAAGAATATCAGGATTTTTTTGTGCAGTTTGGAGTGGGTATGGAGGTAATAGGGGGCTTGTGTGAAGGAAGGGAGGGAAGAAATGGAAGCTCATTTTTGTGGTTCTTGTGCCTCAATTAAAAATAGTCAGGAGGAGAATTCTCCTCATGAGAGTTCCAAGGGTTAAAGGAATTGCATTGTGCATAGTACTTGTGGTTGTCTCAGTTTAAATGTTAAAGGACAGGTAACAGGAGAGAGACTTATATGCCTGCCTTATATATTGGAGAAATTGTTCATTCATATGAAATGTTGACCTCTGTCATCCTGCCAAGCTGACTGGGCCCAAGGGTGAGCTGCTGCTCAAGCGTTGGTTGCAAAAGTTAATGCTGCCAGGGAAGTACTTTAAAAGGACGCTGTCAAGGTTGGTGTACCCAAAATCTGACCTACCATTTTTTTCCATCCCCTTACATCTATTTGAAAAGTTCATGTCATTCTTTTCTGAGTCCCTTTTTCTCTAAAAGAAAATGTTTCAATTGCTGTTTCATAAGAGGCTAGGAGGGAAGTCTATGAGAATCTAGTATTCAGAGCATGGAAATACAGATGCTATGAAGAGGGAAATTCTGGAACGGTACTTAAAGGAGGCGGATACATTCTGTTTGTTAAGTTAATTATTAAAAATAGTTTCATTTCAATTTTAATCTACCATCTACTGGAGCCCACAACTAACTTCCAAAAGAGGTGGTGAAATCACTTATTATTTTTATTTTAATAGCATCATAGCTGTGCATGGTGGGTCTTAGTCAGAAATACAGGTATTGTGCTTACTCTCAACAGATCCTGCCCTCTACACTGCAACTTGGCTTGATCACTTCTTACTGTTTATTATATTACTATTATTTCTGTACTATGCTGGTACCCAACGGTCTCAGTCAGGATCAGAGCCTCGCTATGCTGGGTGCTGTACAAACACACAAGTAGACACAGTCCCTGACCCAAAGAATTTGCAATCCAATTGGAATCTAAATGTGACAGGTAAATGTAATTGGTGAAAGACGGGGTGGGAGGAAAAGGGTAAAGGAAATAAGATCATATGGTTAGAGAGTTAGCTATTCTTTAAATTGATGATTTCCATTGCCTCCAATCAAAATCTGAAAATGAAAGCCCTGAACTTTCTGAGGATTGCATATCAATGCGTAGAACCCTGCAAAAACTCAGAGGGGTCCCAGAGAAAGTGTTCTGGGATCATGTGGTAGCATAATGGACATGCTCAAGAGGGCCAGATTAAAGTTGCATGGTCAATCTTAACTTTGGCATTTCCAAGTTTTCATACCCTGCATCATCTTCCATGTGGAACTAAGGAACCACAGAGACTTTTAAATCTCCAAAACTAGAGCAAGGACCACTTTGGAGTGGACAAAGAAAAGGGTAGGGGAGGGACGATTCTTTATCACTCCAGCATATAGTCTGGCTACTCAGGCTGTGTGCTGGGAATTGGATTGTGAATTAATGTCCTTGAGAGAGGCATCACATTCTAGTAGAGAGCATACTAATGATGTTGCTTGTTAAAAATCCTTCCCTTAAAAAACAAAAACATTAACAATCTTTTTTAATCTACCTTACAATTCTCTACATAGCAATGCTGCTTCATATCCAGCAAAAGAGAATGAGAAATCAAAGCATCACCAAAGAAGTTGTTCTACTTAACAGACACTCTGCCTGCTGCCAACAAGGATTTAGTGTTTATCTCTATTACAACCCTCAGAAGCTAATTGTATAGTTGTGGTAATAGTGCCCTCCAGAGGAATTTTGAAGGAATTAGTTTGAGTAGCTAACACAAAAGATGGTATAAGTGTTGATGCGGAAGCAAAATGGAATACAGTATAAAAGAAAAAATAGTTGACCCTTTGAAAAAAAAATTGCTATCTCAAAGACTTACAAATCCAACTGTATCTGAGAACCTAGTTATAATAGGTTGCCCCATAACAAGGTTATGAACATGAGGTCTGCATAACTCCAACTGAAATTAAAAATTAGAGTACCAGAGTGGAGAATCAAGCCGTTGTTTCTAATTTGTAGTGAGACTGGATTTAACCATGTTTTGTACCAGGCTACAGTCTCTATCTAGGCTGTCTTGACTTCAACCATGGTTATGCCTGTGAACTTAACCCCTGTCTACAAATGTGAAGAGCAGTAAATGCAAATGTTCACAAAAAATGAAGCTTATTTTGGTGCCAAAGATAAAACCACACTTACTATTTCACTTACGGTATCTCCATAATGTGGTTGCAAATTATTAAACCTTTAGATTTGTTACATGTTTGTAATGACTGTTAGTGCCACTTTAAGATTTTTCATTTGTTAATGAAATCCTATATATTGATACTGGGGCCAGGCACATAAGCCATGTCATTATCAGCTAGCAAAACAACATCTGTATCTCATGTCATCTGAAGTTTGCTGCATCCTTTTCTTCCAAAGAAAGTGATGGTTTGTTGTAATGCACTGTGACACTAGCTCTGGAAGGGCACGTTATTGCAGCACACATGGAATCTTATTTTAGATCATATAGGAGATGCACTTAGTGCTTCAATACGATAAGAGGCTTCAAAGCCAGAGTTTCAAAAAAACTGTACAATTTCCTTGCATTGGCAGCTCGGGATGGCTGAATTGGTTTGGTTAAAATTTAAACTCCATCTAAAATTTAACCAAAAATGCAAATCAAATCCAAATTGCATGAGATCATGGGGAACTCTGTATTCATTTATTAGGGGATTGGAGCAAGAAGGATGTGACATTCAAAGTGGGTTTCTCTGTAATAGGAGCATAACCCTCAGTCTAAAATTTCTGCAAAGTCCATGTTTCTCAATCTATGTGCAGTTCTTCTTTTGCAGTGAGGCTCAGGTGAGAAGAGAATAAAACTGGGGACAGGGAAACTACCAAACTCTACATTTTACTAGTCTCCCATTTTCTTCTGCAACTGTGGGTACAGCAGTAGGCAACTCTTTGAACCCCTCCTGCCTTCCCATCCTGCCTTTGAGGCAACCCTTAATACAGCCATCCATGGGAACAGCTGATTGGTATAGGAGTGTAAGTTCAGCGACTCATCTTTGCTCCTATAGTCCACTGGGCACACAAACAAGAGCAGCATTAATGTATGCCCATATTCTGGTGAGCATAAGCCTTAATATAGCTCCCATTCACATCATTCCTGCCTAGCATAGGAGTAATCTGTGCAGGTGCCCCTGCGGCAGGAGGTAATGTCTGCCCATAAAAATGTAGGCCATTTCCCCTGACTGCTAAATCCCATCATATAATACCCTTCCACAACTTAGAGCCTGTGAAGTAGCCCTTCAGTAAGATTTTGGAGATGCAGAAGTTGGGGGTCAATAGCTCCTTCCTGTTGGATGTCATAAGATGTCAGAGGTACAGTGTGATACCTGGGGAAATAGATTCATGTAATGGAATTTCTTTTTCTCTCACATTTTCTTTTAGTTTCTTAACCTAAAAGATTTTTCATCCAAAATCTTCTGTTCAGGGAATGTTAAAACTGCATGACCAAGCCCTCAAAATTCAGGAAATAAAAAGCTAAGATTGCAAGTCAAACCTTAACTTGCTCCTTAACTGTATGTATGACAACAGTTTAATTACACGATCCACACAGTTTCTGAAATGGGAAGACACAAGTTTTGCTACATTTTGTTTTACATATCAGCTGGTGGTACCAGGTATTACTTTGTTTATTCCAGGCAAACAATCCCTTAAAGCAATTTATTTGAAAAACTGAACAGTAAACCATTCTTGCATCTTATAAAGCAGGTAAAATTTAATAAGAAGTAATTAATTGTGAACAGTTGCTGGCATGAATAGCCTAATCTAAATATGCAGCTAAATTAACTTGTAGTTAAATGGCTCAGTTCCTGAATCACACCTAAAGATTTCTGAGGTACTAATTTTTTAAAAAATTGCATACATGGCTGCTGACTAAATTTTTAAAATAAGGGGCATAAAGAGATATTACAAAAAACAACTGTAAGTTATGTGGGATAATGTTGACAATGAAATTAACATAAATATACAAGAATGGATAAAAATACAAGAGACTAGTTATGTTAAGCTGTAGAAAAAAATTGCATGATGTTCTATTGTATTATGTGAGAAATACGTGATCACATAATTAAATGTGAATTCAGAATAGGACAGGTTTAACCATGTGCAAGTAAGCCTAACCACTGGAAGTAGGAAGCTTTTGTTGTTAAGCTTGAAAGTTTATTAATATATTTTCTTTGATTGATTAAAAACAATGGAATCAGTTATCCTCTTCTGGCAGGTTTACACTGGTATAATTTCACTGACTTCAGAGGCGCTGCTCTATATTTACCTTTGTGCAACTAAGCAGAATCAGACCCCATATTTTATCAGAAAAGTGTGTGTGCACCTTTATGATACTTTTCAATAACTGATCCTGCATGTCAGGTGAGCCTAAGCTCCACTTGATGCAGAACCTCATGGGAGGGGTCAAAAATAGCTTTATGCCACCTTTGCATCTCCCCACTTCTGGAGCCACTCTGGGTGGATCCAAGGCCCTGGCACAGGATAGAACACTTTCAAGGCTCCCCTAAATTATAACCAACTGCCTATGTCCTAACAGCCTGATCTGGCAGCCGGGAATAACCCAGGGGAGTGGTGCTCTTGCCATACCCCCATATGTTGGAGGTTGTGACTGTGGCAGAGAGCTCTACGCTATATGGATAATCTCTCCATGCTGGGGAAGTTCCTCAGAGACCAGCTTTACTGCCTCTTGCACCAGCACATCCAACACAAAGGGGTTCTAGGACAAGGATGAAGAGAACCCATTAAGTCTCTTGCATGGAAAAAAGCCTGCAGCAGTTGCTATGGAGCTTCTCTTTACAGTGTGCTGGTATCACAAAATCATGGTTTTGTATTTTTACAGTACACGATAAGAGGAATTTACTGAAGGTCAACAAATCCCATTGAGTACTGTAGAATGGCATCGCTGAATTTCGCAGGAAGCCATTGAGCAGGCACACTGGAATGAGTGATCTGGAAGGAACAACATAAGAAAACACAGTAGAAAACCACATACGGTAAGAGAAATGAAAATTAAAGCAGATTGGAATTTGAGATAGACCTGAACCAGAACTCTGGATCCAAACATCCCTGAACTTTGGAAATGTTTGGCTCTTGATCTGAACCTTGTTGCTTGGGTCCATCTCTTCCTGAAACGTATAATCTTAAATAGTGGATTACTTATATTTAGTTAAAGCTAGGTTTTGGTTCTCTTACATGCCTCTGTTGTGTTAACTGCATATTTAAGGACGTTTGTGGCCATTTTCTGCTTTGCATTTCAGTATTTACTTTCTCAACAATCTAATCTTTTAAAGCTGTAGTCATTTTTACCAGAAAAACAACTCTGTACAATATGAGCTACTATGACTTTTTAAGAGATCAAGGTACATAGATATGCAAACAAAAGAAAAGATTAAAATCCATTGTTCTTAATATTCCGTCATGACTAATTCAGCAACCTTGTGCATGCAGAGTATGCCCTTGATAAGCCATAGGGTTCAAAAATAATAGGTGCCTTTGGTGACTGACTTTGTATTTAGGGCTGTGTGTGAAAAAAATATCTGGAACATTTTTCCTCATAAAGCGAAATGTACAAATTCTTGTGGCACCTTAGAGACTAACAAATTTATTTGAGCATAAGGTACCACATATATTCCTTTTCTTTTTGCGAATACAGACTAACATGGCTGCTACTCTGAAATCTGTACAAATTCTGTTTCTTTGCCAGTGCCATGGAAAAATGAAGGTTGTGGGTCTTCACTAGAGTGATTGAGAGTGAAAAGCAGCTCTCGGAAGTCAAAGCTCCCTTTTTCCCCTTCATGCAAAATGATCTTATTGACTTCAGTGGGTGATGAATCACTCTGTCAATGACGTACCATAATATTAGGTTTCAGAGTAGCAGCCGTGTTAGTCTGTATTCGCAAAAAGAAAAGGAGTACTTGTGGCACCTTAGAGACTAACAAATTTATTTGAGCATAAGCTTTCGTGAGCTATAGCTCACTTCATCGGATGCATTTGGTGGAAAATACAGAAGGGAGATTTATATACACACACAGAGAACATGAAACAATGGGTTTTATCATACACACTGTAAGGAGAGTGATCACTTAAGATGAGCCATCACCAGCAGCAGGGGGGGAGGGAGGAAAACCTTTCATGGTGACAAGCAAGGTAACCTATTTCCAGCAGTTAACAAGAACATCTGAGGAACAGTGGGGGTGGGTGGGTGGGGGAAGAAATAACATGGGGAAATAGTTTTACTTTGTGTAATGACTCATCCATTCCCAGTCTCTATTCAAGCCTAAGTTAATTGTATCCAGTTTGCAAATTAATTCCAATTCAGCAGTCTCTCGTTGGAGTCTGTTTTTGAAGCTTTTTTGTTGAAGGATAGCCACCCTCAGGTCTGTAATCGAGTGACCAGAGAGATTGAAGTGTTCTCCAATTGGTTTTTGAATATTATAATTCTTGACGTCTGATTTGTGTCCATTTATTCTTTTATGTAGAGACTGTCCAGTTTGACCAATGTACATGGCAGAGAGGCATTGCTGGCACATGATGGCATATATCACATTGGTAGATGCGCAGGTGAACGAGCCTCTGATAGTGTGGCTGATGTGATTAGGCCCTATGTTGGTGTCCCCTGAATAGATATGTGGGCAGAGGTGGCAACGGGCTTTGTTGCAAGGATAGGTTCCTGGGTTAGTGGTTCTGTTGTGTGGTGTGTGGTTGCTGGTGAGTATTTGCTTCAGACTGGGGGGCTGTCTGTAAGCAAGGACTGGCCTGTCTCCCAAGATCTGTGAGAGTGATGGGTCGTCCTTCAGGATGGGTTGTAGATCCTTGATGATGCGTTGGAGAGGTTTTAGTTGGGGGCTGAAGGTGATGGCTAGTGGCGTTCTGTTATTTTCTTTGTTGGGCCTGTCCTGTAGTAGGTGACTTCTGGGTACTCTTCTGGCTCTGTCAATCTGTTTCTTCACTTCAGCAGGTGGGTATTGTAGTTGTAGGAATGCATGATAGAGATCTTGTAGGTGTTTGTCTCTGACTGAGGGGTTGGAGCAAATGCGGTTATATCGTAGAGCTTGGCTGTAGACAATGGATCATGTGGTATGATCTGGATGAAAGCTAGAGGCATGTAGGTAGGAATAGTGGTCAGTAGGTTTCCGATATAGGGTGGTGTTTATGTGACCATCGCTTATTAGCACCGTAGTGTCCAGGAAGTGGATCTCTTGTGTGGACTGGTCCAGGCTGAGGTTGATGGTGGGATGGAAATTGTTGAAATCATGGTGGAATTCCTCAAGGGCTTCTTTTCCATGGGTCCAGATGATGAAGATGTCATCAATGTAGCGCAAGTAGAGTAGGGGCATTAGGGGACGAGAGCTGAGGAAGCGTTGTTCTAAGTCAGCCATAAACATGGTGGCATACTGTGGGGCCATGCGGGTACCCATCGCAGTGCCGCTGATTTGAAGGTATACATTGTCCCCAAATGTGAAATAGTTATGGGTGAGGACAAAGTCACAAAGTTCAGCCACCAGGTTAGCCGTGACATTATCAGGGATACTGTTCCTGACAGTTTGTAGTCCATCTTTGAGTGGAATGTTGGTGTAGAGGGCTTCTACATCCATAGTGGCTAGGATGGTGTTTTTAGGAAGATCACCAATGGATTGTAGTTTCCTCAGGAAGCCAGTGGTGTCTCGAAGATAGCTGGGAGTGCTGGTAACGTAGGGCCTGAGGAGGGAGTCTACATAGCCAGACAATCCTGCTGTCAGGGTGCCAATGCCTGAGATGATGGGGCGTCCAGGATTTCCAGGTTTATGGTACCATAATATTGTATCTGTTTGTCCTTGCATTTTTCTTGTTGTTAGTTATTTCCAGTAGTGCCCACGTTCTTCTAAGCCCTTATCAAACAGTGAAGAAAGCATGATCCCTGCCCCTAAGAAGTTCACAATCTAAACAGTCTGTAGAATAGGGAGAAGAGTACAACATAATCAGAGTGATCATGGTGGCAATTGACCACTTCTTGGTAATATAACTTTGTGTGTTCACGAGCAAATAAAACCCCTGTTTTGTCTATGTTAGTTTGCCAATATGTAGTAACTGCCCCATATGCAGTGATAATTAGGGTATGTCTACACTACAATAGAAAACCAACGGCTGGCCCATGTTAGCTGACCTGGGCTCACAGGACTTGGGCTGTGGGGCTATTAAATTGCAGTGTAAATGTCCGGGCTCAGGCTGAAGCTTGTGAGGCGGGAGGGTCCCATATGCCAGGCTCCAGCCCAAGCTCAGATTTCTACACTGCAGTTTTATCAACCTTCAGCCCAAGTGCCACAAGCAAACGTCAGTTGACATGGGCCAGCCATGGGTGTTTTATTGCAATGTAGACATACCCTTAGAAGCACTGGTCCAAGAGCAGTGGTATCAAATCACTTACAAAGCAGTGTCTTGGCTCTTCTCTAAAGGTTGGTCTTCAGACAAGGGACACATCTGAGAAAGATCATGGGAGACATGATGGCATTCCTAGTAGCCAAAGGCCCAAATAACAAATTACCCACTGTACCGGTAATGGTGTTGTCTGGATCATGTTCTTTGCATCAGAGTTTTCAGTAGATGGCACTAAAGAACATCAACGTGTATAATCTGTTGTGAAGTGGAGCAGATGTTTGTTCGTCAGCTCTGAGTTTAGTTATATTTCTGGCACCACTGATTGTAGAAATTCTTGAATGCACTTCCTCCGTGAACATCTTACACTCAGAGTCCTTTCCACAGTCTTATCTATGCAGATGCCCTGCTTTCAGAGAGTGGAAGTTACAGGGTACCCAGCTTTTGGAGAAGCATTACTGAATGGGATAAATTTGAAGAATATGCCTGTATTTAATTTTAGGGGGTAAACAAAGCATTTATCAGCTCTTCACTTGCACTGGGATTTTGTCACATTTACAATTAACAACAAATAGGAAAAGCTAAATCAAAGGAATGATTCTGTCTTTCTTTGACTTCTGCTTGTTTCCTGACATCCCAGCTTAGTTTGACTCCTCGTGTCTGACTTGTGATCCCGATCTCTGGTTTGTCTCCTGCCTCTGACCTTTTGGTATCCTGATTTGCGGAGCCTGACTCTGGTTACTGATTTGTAGTTCTGCTCTCAAGTTTGTCTCCTGATTCTGATCTCCTGGTAAACTGACCCAGCCTACTTTTGACTCCCGTCCTGTGATTATGGACCCCAGCTCTTCACCACTGACCACAGCTCTGGCTGGCCGTGACACATAATGTCAAGTTCTGTGACAATAGCCACCAAAATTGGTGATCTTTCTTTTCTTTAAACAGTGGTAATATGTACAACACAAATGCCAGAAATCAGTTTGTGGTATGCATAGGGTAATTCAGGGCTTTGGGAACATATAAGAACTAATGTACTACCTACCTCCTAAAGACTAAATTTTGCCCTTCGATAAATTCTTTCAATTCCATTGATTTCAGTGACAGCCTCAAACATAGGGCAGAGTTTTCCCCACAATGTTTATCAAATTCTTATTCCATTCAGTTGCTATCAGATATAGGATATCTATAATTAATAACCTTAAGCATTTTATCCTATTGTGTTCAAGGATACTGCACAACTTTTTCTAATTGAAATGCAGTTTAGTTTTTACTAGCACTCTCACCCTCTGCAAAGATACTTTCGTGCCTGTAAGAATCATGGAGTTGATTAAGCTCTTGGTTTTATGTGAATTCAGGATTGGCGCCTAAACCAAATAGTCTGTACCTTCAAGACGCAGGACTGCAACACGAGTGTGGAGGCAAATAGTCGCTCTGGGAACCCCCTGAGGGGAATAAGGCCCAAACAGCCTCTGATATTCCCTTTTTATGGAGAACAGCCTGGGCTCCTCTGCGTGGGGCCGAATATTCTGGCTAGTGTGCAGGGATGCATATAGGGTGGGTTATGACTCACCTTATATCCCTTTGAGGAAGCTAGCACCATTGTCCGCACTAGCCTTGAACTGTTCCTGAGTGCAGGGGAATATGTTAGTGATAAACCCACAGTTTATTCTCTCCTCCACTGCAACCCCTTTACAGCAGCTCAGCAAATAATGAGGTTGCAAAACTCTTGCTTAACCAGTCCTTGGGAAATACCCCAGCAGAGGGGAGGTTCCCCAATTAGCCCTGCACGCTGGGCAGCAGGACACCACCTTAAAGATAGGCTGCGTGCTACCCAGGAATTGTACACTTCATGTTATCACTTCCCAAAATTCTCACAGGCTTCTTCTTGTGCCAAGCAATCTCTCTTCCCTATGTAGCATTCTAGTGTGTGTAATAACAGGAATGTATATTACCCTAAAAGTTGTGTGTGATCTTACTGAAGGTGGAGACTAGTGAAATTTCTGAATCTTATTTCAGTATAGAAGAACTTCCATTTCCTTTCAGTTTGGAAGGAATTGTCTTTTGTCTATAGTATATTTAACAGTGTAAGTTCATTCACCAGGACCTTTAAAACTAGGGTTGCCCGAATAATGTGAAAGACAACTGACAAAAGTGCAACCCATTTCTCCTTATTATCATTTGAAATTTCCCTGGAGGAAGAAATGGGAAAGAGTCATCAACAAACTAAACTTGTTAAACAGGAATGGAAAGTCACGCCTCGTTGAAACTGAAACCATGTAGTTCATCCGAGTATGTCTGTGAATTACAAAGAAATAAGACGTCGTATGTGCTTCCAAACAACTATGCGTTTCAGGTAAGAGGCCATAAAAAATATATGTATAGGTGAGCAAAATGCCTAATATTGCATTCCCCTGTTCAAGCAAAATTAGAGGATTGAGCCTAAAATGCATGAGATTCCAATGTATATAATGATTCTGCCATCAGCTCTTCAGAGTAGGGAAAGTATCTGAATATCTTTGGGAAGTGCTTAGCACATTGTGGACATTACACAGTGCTGCAACTCCTGCGATATTTTTTTAATCACCAATTCCATGATATTTGATGGGGGGGGAGGGCTTCTTCTTAAAATCCCAGCTGCTGGAGCAAGGCAATTATGTGAGAACCTCAGCTTTCATCTTAAAAGGAAGTGTCTTATCCCTCCTAGTTGCACAGCTTAAAAAACATGAACCATAGAAACTCAAAAAACACAAGGGGAATAAAATGAACACCAAACTTCTTTCTTTTCAAAAATCTTGTTTTGGAGGAACTGGCTCAAACTTCTTGAACATTTGGCATTGTCAGTGCTGTTACTATAATATAAATTATTGCAACAATAATGAAGGACCTGCCCTACTTATTGTTAGGGGACTTATTCCTTCACCCACCTACTTCCCTGGTCCTTCTCGCATGAACAGAGAGCAACAATACCCAAAGTACAAATGTGCAAACAACTCGATGTTTATTGGGGTGAACTTCCAGCAAGCATGATTCCAGTTTCCTTCCTTAGTATCCCCCTTCCCAGTTCTGACACCACAGAGCCTTACCTGTGTCCTTGTTCCCATTTCCCCCCTTAGCAAAATGTAATTGCAATTTCCCCACCCCCATTCCCTGTTCCCATTCCCCCCCCTTTATTTCCTGATTGACAGCAGACTACATAGTAAAACTTGAGTTCAGCTTAGCTATACCTTAACCAATCATTTTCCTGAAATTTAACTAACCAATCCTAACATATTGTAACATGATTATTTAACCAATTATATCCCACCACCTTAATTAGTTTACACCCAGCAAAATTAATTATACAGCAGACAGAAACAATCACAGAACCAGACATAGATTATACAGACAAACAATAGGGAAATGGGGACTACAACGATAGAACAACACAGAAATGAGGATTTCACATCCCAGCTATTGATAAGTGAGTTCTTGCCAGACAGGATGCTATCAAACTAAGTTTCCTTTTACATTTTCTAGGCAATTCCCTTTCTCTGGAGGCGATAGGCATTATCAAGACAGGATTGTATTCCTAACAGCCCAATAGCACCTTATTTCAATGTGACTAGTTTGGAATGTGAGGATGTGACCGGTCGCTTCCCAGTTTATGGCTGCCTCTGCTGTCTAGCCAAAGATCTTAGCCTAAGAACAGGGCCTCAGACTGTCACAGTAAGAGAAGGCACTTACGCCGGCAGACAGTGATTTTGATTCTTTCTTTTATACCTCTATAACTAGCTAAGTGATAAGAATACACCTAAATTCTTAGAGTATAGGCCTTTACAGACAGGCCTGAATATCTATATCCTAACACTTATCAATGGAACTTTGGACAAGGATTTGAGTGAGAGTCGGTGTAAGCCAAATACAGAGCCTGACCCTCCCAGGAACTGAGCACCTCCTGAAAGGCACAGCGAGAACCTCAATAGGACCCAAGATATGGCAAGCTGAAATTCCAGTCTAAATGACTAGTTATAACTACTTGTCTGCAATTGTCTACTCTTTATAAATACGTAGTATGTATATATACAGCATCTATACCTAATGGGCTGTAGCCAAGAACTGCTTGTTGCAGCAGAGTTGGGGTCTGTCAGGTAGTTGATTCCCTACCTGATTTGTCAGCCTCCCTAGTGCAGGGTTTCTCAGGCTCCATCATCCTCATGTTGGCTCTAACTTAAATAAGATTGCAACGATCCCAGGGGGACTGTCTGCCCAGTGAAAACAGCAGGAATGCAGAAGTGGCTACATTCTCTCCAAACTCTAGCACAACACTTAGACTGGTTCCAACACTGCAGAATTTGTTAGTATTACATCTCCTGAGCTGCACAAAAAGGCTAAAATTAGGAGATATTTATATAGATAAATATTTATCTATCTATATCTGTGTATGAGAGGGAGGATACATGATGCAGTGGTATGGCTATAAAACCTTTATTGCATGGGTTATGGGTAGCTACATTGTGCTTGAGAGACAAAGCCATGAAGGAGTTATGCAGATCATTGCAAGGATATGCCATTAAACATTTATGCTGCAGTGCATCATCATTTACATTGTTTGTACTGCAGAGAAAAAAACTGAAATGTTTGAGAGCTTAAAAAAAAGTATTTGTAGTATTTTTTGTTCCCTTAGTAGACTACAAAGTAACTATATGGGGGTAGGGGTTGGAAAAAGTGTGAAATTATATTTAATCTAAAATTTTTCATTAAATTTTCTGATTGAAAAAAATCAAAATGAAAATTTTCAATTTTGGGGGACATTATTTTGATCTTAACATTTTTTTCCCTTTCTCTTTTCCTTTTTTCTTCCCCACCCCTTCAAAAAAGCAGAGGGAAGGAGATTTGTAAAATGAAAAGAGGAGGGAAAGACTTCTTTCCATTAGAAAAAGGTGGATTTAAAAAGAAGTGGCTTCCCCTCCTCCACAACTTCAAAGGGTTTTTTATCAAAAAATTCAACCAGCTCTGTCACAGAGATCACTTTCCCACAGCAACTGCTTTATTGTTCAGTAACAGGTTTGATAAAATTTGTATAGGTAATTCAATTGTCAAATCCTAATCGGGCTACAAATTAAATTCTGGTGAATAAGAGGTATAAGATGCATGTATAATTAATTAATATTATGTGACCCTTTGTCTATTTGATTTGGTTACTATTTGGTTACTAGCTTGATGTCTGTTTCATGGGTGCAAAGAGATAACTCAATCCTGTGTGTAGGTTGCACATCTGCAGGAACCTAAAGTCAAGGGCTCTAGACAGCCCCAATCACAGGTTCTTAACTGAAAATACAGGTGTCAAGGCCTTTTCTTGTTTTGTTACTGTCCAGGGGAGCGGGAGTTAGGGAGGGGCACAACCACCCCACCCCTCCAGTTTAGGATTGATCCAGGGCCCTTTAGGTGAGAAATCTTTAAACAAATATCTTGGAAACTGTCAAAATCCTCAACCCTGATGCAGGGACAAGGCCTGAAGGGAAACAGGCTGTAACATGTTCCCCCAGAGGACTGTGGAGATACTAACAGGGATGAATCAGGCATATCTAAGCCTATCATTCCTCTCAAGACATAGGGCATGTCTACACTACAATCTTAAATTGACCTATGTTGGGTCAACTTGCGGCCGTCACAGTAATTACAGTGATGTCCTCACTACCCTCCTTCTATCGGTGGTGCACGTCCTCACCAGGAGCACCCCACTGACTGAAGAGGGGCAGTGTAAAGGGCTGAGATCCAGGGCTCTCAGCTCCACGCAGTTCCCTGCTGGGGCCCAGCTGCCCCCTGGGGCTTCTCACCTCCAGTGGCAAGATCCACTCCCAGAATCTGGTCAGCTGCTGTGCTCCTGGCAGGAAGCCAGGAGTCTGGAGAGCAGCAGGGCTCCCAGTGGGGAGCCCAGACAACAGCCGATGTAAGAAACTCAGCGTCTACACAGGTTTCAGACTAGCAGCCATGTTAGTCTGTATCCACAAAAAGAAAAGGAATACTTATGGCACCTTAGAGACCAACAAATTTATTTGAGCATAAGCTTTCGTGAGCTACAGCTAATTACATCAACAGAAGCTCTACGCTTCTCATGGAGGTGGAGTTATTATGCTGGTGTAGTAAAGCTATACTTAACATCGACAGGAGCAAGGCTATACACATTGACATAGTTAGGTCAACATAAGCTGCCTTATGTCATCCTAACTTTGTAATGTATATCAAGCCTTAAGTAAGACAATATGCATGTAGGTCTTTTTGTTATGTTAATCCCTTTCTTTCTGATTGCTATCATCAGATAGACACTTTTTTTTGAAGAAGCTGTTTGGTGTTCTTGCATTTACCTGCTGTGCACCGCTCCTGAAGAGAAATCTATAGCAGGGGCCAAGTCCAGTTGGACCTGCTATGGAGACATGATTGCTAAATGAGTGCTGTAGCCAAGAGACCCACTCTAAAAATGGAGTGACTTGCAGGATTTCAGTCTGAGAGAAGTGTGTATGCTGGGCCTGTCCCTTGAAAGGGGTGCCCAAGGAAAGACTGAGGGTCAAAGGTACAGCTAACCCTGGAACTGTAAAAGCACGTCTTGGAGATTTCCATATCAAACAATCCAATTTTCATCCTCCCTGTTCCTTCTGATTATGGGTGAGTATTCTGAGTCAAGATAGAGTTTCATCAAAATAATAATAAAAAACGTTATGTTGAATACCTCTACTATAATATAGATTTTCAGTGCATAGCATTATTAGCTAAGCTAATACATTATAGATTTTAGCAGCATATTGAAAAAACTATTTGTGGTTTTCAGCCTCAGGAATTTACAAGAGATCTTTTAATTTCAATAGTATTTCTATTCTGAAAGGAAGGGAATAAATAGTCATTAAAATCTTAAATCAAATGGGTTTTACTTCTTCTATTTGAAAAAGTAGGGAACACAATTGTGTATGGCTTGTGGTGGCTGCTGTTCCCTGCCATTTGCACTCTGAAGTTTTGAAGACACACTGCTTTTGCTGTTGTGCCCCCTCCAACCGCAGAACTCAAAATATTTGCGTAGCCAATTTAACTGCACAGCTTTTTATGAGCACACGTACATACTTATAAATCAATATATGTTTACTGGTCTTGTTTCCGATCTCATTCTAATAATATGTCATATGGGGGGCGGGGGAAAGGATAAATTGGCTCACTGATATTTGCCTTGATTGATATGATAAACTCCAAATTGGCCAAGTCACTTAACCTCTTTGTGCCTCAAAATACACCTCTATAAAATGGACATTATAAGGGGAGGTTTTCAAAGGCACAAAAGAGGATTAGACTGCCAACTCTCTTTTGAACCTTTGAAAATGTTTTCCCCCATATTGACCAATCTCACAGGGATATTGTGAAAGAGCTTTGAGATCCTTGGATAAAATGTGCTATTCAACTGTAAAAATGATAAGGAATTTAAAATAACTTATTTGAAGACTGCAGAAATGGGCATCTTTGGTTCTAATGACCATAAATATTATTCAACAGTCAGAAACCAAGGACCATTCTACATCTGTTTCATATGGTGGGTTTCATTCCAGGTACCAGATAAGAGAGTGGATCTTATACCCTGTGGAGAGAATTCTAAAATGAATGTCATTTACATGTACAGCTTACAATACATTAAATTCATTTTAACTAGTTTTATTTTGTTTTGTTCCAGTGAATATACAGCTCAAATTCTTCAGTGTTACTCACTGTGACTTTGAAACTGTGGCAACTCTCCCCTGAGTGTTGTTAAGATTCATGGGATGAAGAAGCATGGCGTACTTTTGGAAAATGTCTTTGACACAAGATGAGTTACACGAAGGACAATCTGAGGACCAAGCGTCTTCCTCTATGTATCATTTTAATCCTGATAGTCAGGTCAGTCTAGGACTTGACCAAATAGTTGGTGAAGGCAGCAGTGAAATACCCTTTTATGGTCCAGCATATTCACATGACCTTGAAGAAAATGAGTTTTTCCCAGATGCAGCAGAAGAACATTTATACTTAGTAAATCCACTTCAAATTCCTCATAGGGACCTTTATTTTGGAAGCTCCACCTCTCACTGGCAGCAAGTCAGGGTGCCACCAACAATTGGCTTCAAACCTTCTTTGCTATCCGGATGTAGTGACCTCTCCATTGAGAATTCCTACCCCACATACCCCATCGGAACACTTTATGACTATGGTCCATATGGAAGAAATAACTTGAGTCCAACTGCAGATGGATTTGGGTCAGATGTGGAGAAAGAGAATAAAAATCTGAATTTCTATATAGGCTTTGAACATATAGACTATCAACATCCCGTTTTCTCAGACAACAATGCAAGCGGACAAGGAACGAAAGATAAAAGAAGAAATGACAGTAAATCTTGCCTTGTGAGCTGTGGGGAAACATACTTAACAAACCCTTCTAGAGGAATGACCATAGGACCTGTCTGGCCCAGCATCTCTGCAAACAGCTCTGCAGACAGCACAGAGGTATGTGCCAAATTTGTATGGTTGAAAGACTTAAAGATCTTTGACTGTCCTCTGCCTTGCATCTGGTGTACTCACCCACACCTGTGTGGAGTGGATGAGAAATGGCTATCAGTCTGCACATGTCAATGGGCTTTAGATCAGGCCCATTGAAGTCAATTGAAAGAATTGCATTGATTTTAATGACCCAGGTCTTAAATAACCACACATGATGCAAGGTAGTGGATAATCAGGCAGCAATATTATTTTTCTTGGCAATCAGTTTTTCCTGTAATGCTTTTATATGTTAAATAGGAAGCTACCTTTTTAAACAAACAGTACATTGACTCTTCTTGACGATTAGTTGGGAGGAAAGCTTCTAAATTTTACTTCCTTGTAGAATCTCCTCATATAAATAATCTGTCTTTTCAGTCAAAAGAGAACTGAGCAGCCCATAAGAAATCACTTTAGAAGGGAAAGGAGACTGCTTAGTCTAACTAATAAGAATTTTATGTTGACCAGATCTGTCCCCCATCTTACTTGTGGCTTACCGAACTTATACTTAAATGTGTGGACTTATCTCTCATCTGCCCATTAAAAAAGGCTGCCTCATTTTTTAAAGTAATGGAACCAGTTTCTCTACTGATGTAATTGGTTTAACTCCATTGATTCTAATAGGACTAGGCTAATTTGGACTAGCTGAGGATCTGGTTTGTGGTCCAAAATGCTCCAATGTTGTATATTGTAGTAGTGCGCTTTTGGACCATTAGATTGTTTGGATCATTGGACCATTACTACTGTAGAGCAAAGTATTGTAGGGTGGGATCCCCCCAGCTTTTTTACAGAGGTAACAAAAAATCTATAGCAGCAGGGAATTATGCTGAATCTGTTTTGCTGTGTAGCCAAATTTACTATCTCTGTCCCTGTTCAAGCTGACTTATCCTAATCCTGAGATTTGGCACAATGACTAATTTGACCCCGTTCTGCTTGCTATTATGTATGTATATTTTTGAAATAAATATCTTTTACTGTAATTGAACAAGTCTTCAGAAGTCAGATCTCTTGATGATACTCTCTGGCCCTTGCTGTCTTTTTGAACCAAGTATTTTCTCTTTTTTTTGCCTTCCTTCAAGCATTCAGTGCTCCATTCAGGGATATTTGGGGGGAAGGGGAAGGAGCGTTAATTTTCTTGTCTTCCAGGTCTCCATTTCCCTCTCTGATGTTGTCCCTCCTCACCCTCCTCTCTTCACCCTTTCCTTTCCACAACTTGACATATTTCCCTTCCTCATAATAGTGATCCCCACCCACCTCTTGGTCAGCATTCTGAAATATTTCGGGAATCCTGAAGTATTCAGATACATGTGGGGAGAAGTTCGTCAAATCACTCTACAGTGACCCTTTTCAGATAGCTAGGGCATGATGCTGCAAAGTGCTTAGCATCTCTTGACCTTACTCAAAGCAGAAGGTGCTGAACACCTTGCAGGATCAGTCCTTAGGGTGTAAAGTTGACTTTTATTATAGACCTCAGTCAAGACCACTTCGCAAAAGGTAAGAATCATGCCAAGGTCTGGAGTTTGTGGTTTGTGCCTCTCTCTGGTGTTTACAGGCTGGAGAAAAATCTATTCCTCCTCAGACAGTAAGACTGTGGTTAACTGCACATTTTTGATGGTGGTTTTTAAAAGGGTGAAATAACAATTTCTAATTTATTTGGTGCCTTTCCTCCTGGAGTTCCACAAAGCAGATTGCAAACGGTAGCTGCAGCTAGGAGCAGTGATTACTAGGAAAGTCTATCTTTGCCCTTGCATGCTCAGAGTGGAACATGCTCATTCACTCTGTGAGTACAGTGCAGATGTGTTCTAGTCACATGTAGGTGGTATGAGGGGACAGAGCGTTCTCATTGGGGATGGAATCTTCAGAGATAACAGCTGTTGAATTCTGCACTCAGCATCTGCAAACTGAGATTTTTCTAAGGCTTCTAAGTTGGCCAAATGTGGGCAGACTTTCATGGGAACAGCAAAAGATCATCTCCCTGCCACATTTCAAGTCTCTGCTCCAAAGCTCGGACAAGCTTCTTAAAGAAACAGTCTTGAGAAATTTTTAACATGGACAAAATGTATTTTTCCCCAATTCATTCTTGGAAACAACTGAACCATTTTGGCTGGAACTTTTTTGAGGAAAAATCAGAGTGAGGCACAAAGATGGCATGGAAAATGTCAGCCTCAATTTTTAAAGTCTGACAAAGTTATGTATGATTCAAACCTGCAGCCAGACCAGGGCTGGACATACAGCTGCCATGACTCCCCCTTCCAACAGAGCCCGCAGTAACTCAGGGCTCAGGGAAGTTGCAGCAACTCAGCTACAGTGATTTATCCCCTAAGCGGAATGTACAGTGAGTCAGCACCTAGGTTTGCTGCAGCAGCATATACCTGGTCAGGGCCCAGGTCATATGACCCCCAGGCACAGGTATTTCACTGACCCCGCCAGAGCTTCAAGTTAGTTTGTGCAACAGCAGTACTCAGCCAGGAACCTTTATGCTTCTGCACAGTATTTGACTTCCTCGGCTTCCAGCCTTCCCTTGATCCAGTTGTTGTTCCTGCTCCAGCCTTGTCCTAGACTTGTTCATGGCTGCTTCAGCCTTGTCCATGCCCTACTCCAACCATACTACAGCCCAACACCTGCCTCCTGGTCTCCCAGACTCTGACTGACTTCCAGCTGGCTTCGACCTTTGGTCTACATCTGGACTCCGATTAAGATCCTGTTTGGCTTGTCTACGGACTCTGACCTCAGTTCTGACCCATAGCCTGTCCCTAGCCCTTGGTTTCGGCTCTTCCCTCAGCTCGATCTTGATTTGACCCTTGTACCTGTTCTGGACTATGGCTCTAATCACCAGTTCTGACTGCCTTGAACCCTCGACATGCTGTAGTCACTGACCCTCGCAAAACATTTAAAACATTGATGTTCCATACATAAGACTACAAATCATAATATTTTACAAATAGAAAAAAAAATTAAATTATGGACTGCTGAGGAACATAGTGCATTGTATTTGCTGAGTTACCAATGAAACCTTTTGATACTTCAGTGGAATCCAGTGGTTGATTTATGCTCACTGGAGTCCCATCTAAGTAAGTGAAATTGTGTTGAGGTGTGAGGATTTAGCCCTCAAGAAATCTATTGCAAGATCATGTTGCTGAACTCACTAGATGATTCACAAAAAGAAAAGGAGTACTTGTGGCTTAGAGACTAACAACTTTATTTGAGCATAAGCTTTCGTGAGCTAGAGCTCATTGCATCGGATGCTGTAGCTCACGAAAGCTTATGCTCAAATAAAGTTGTTAGTCTCTAAGGTGGCACAAGTACTCCTTTTCTTTTTGCGAATACAGACTAACACGGCTGCTATTCTGAAACCTAAATGATTCAGTTTTCCTTAGGTAAATAAAGTGAACTTTATTTCTTCTGTTTTAATTTTGGTATTTTTAGCTTGCAGATTGGTCTATCCAGCTGGTTGAAGCGGATCAAGGGAGTAATGAAAGTATTGCCTCCTTCTGCAATGTAGTGAAGAAGTAAGGAATGAAAAAACTTTATTCAACCAACTATGACATTTATCTCGCTAATATTCATTGAATGATTATTTCTACATTTCTGAACAATGCCATAATTTCAATGTCTTTTAAATATGGAAAAACTCCTTAAAATTTAAATTTTGGTTTAGAGATTAATATGAATGAGGAAGTGTGGTAGAAAAAATACTTTCTCTCCTTGCCACCAGTTTTGTTACTAAGAAGTAAATTGACCTCTTCAAAATTGATGTTTTTCAGTGTATTGAACATAAAATATGTTTCATGCCACTTTTTTGACCAGCTCTAATGCCTCTGGGGTTTGGAGCCGGAAATTGAAAGTTGGTTTGGAGATGATCCTGATACTGGAGAAGTGTTTTTTGTTGTCCTCATGAAAACTCTGTTTTGGCTAAGTTTTAAAGTTTTGGATAATTACCATCTGCACATGTGTAGTAGAGCAGAATTGGCACTTGTTCCTTACATTTTCTAAACAGTTCATCTGCACTGCATATATTGCCATGCCTGAAGTTAGCTGCCTGCCTGCTCACTCACTTTCCTTCAGCAAAATACCCTCTGGCCTAAGTAAAGGCTGGGAGCCTGAATGTCATGAGTTCAAATTTCATCGGTTCCATTGATAAGCCCTGATTATTGAGCACAAGCTGTTCATTAATGTCGAAGCACTCCTCTCCCAAAGCCAGGGATAGAACCTCAGAATCTTGATACCTAACATTTCACTTTTGTCTAGAAAACAACAGTGTAATCCACTGACAAACTGTGTTACATTCCACGCCAGTGGCTGTTCCACTTAGAGGATAATAGGCTATTATTGCTACCAGGTACTACCTTAGTTTTCCAACCCTACTGAGCGATAGAGTTGGGCTGTTACAGTCCCATATGGTAAAATTTCTTTTCTTCTTTCTTTCAGTTTTCTTTTTAAAAAACTAGAAATTTCATTTTTTTAAAACCAAGAACATTAAGAAATATAAGATTGAAGGTTGCCCATACAACCGCAGTTGAGTCCCAGTATTTGTATTTATTATGATAGTCTTTAGTAACATGGTCATATACTATTTTTCCCCCAACGACCCATTTTAGGTATTTAAATATATATAATATTCCATTTAAATTTAGATATTGAGTCAGTTTTTTCAAGGTCTGTCAAGACCTGTCTGCATAAAAATGTTTTCTAATTCATGTTAATGGCTCTGAAATTAGCTGAATATATTTTTAGCTCCGTGAGGGGGTTGTCCATCCCCCAAACATGCTGCATCAGAGATTTCTGTTTCCCTTTTTTCATAGTGCATCAGTGTGACTCCAGACCCCATTCTAATAGCATCAGATTCATGAAGGCCTATTCCACATGACATACTTTCCTGTCAGATACTCAGATTGTTCTGTCCAAACATTGTACATTTAACTTTTCATTCCACTTTCAGGAAAAGCCTCCTATTGATTTTCTGAATTAATGAGTTTATTTACAGCATTAGGGAGATTAATAGAAATTAAGCTGTTTCAACTTGGCCATAGCTTGTTTTGTGTGTGTCAGTGGCAAACCCTTTCTTTTTGTTTTATTAAAATAAGAAAGCATCCTCAGGAGATAATGTCACACTAAGGAAAAGACCAAGAAAAATCTCAAATAGATTTGCACACAACTAACCCATTCAGTCTTACTGAGCTTCCCCCAAGTCCCTAAAGAATCTTAATAACTGTCAGGTTTTATAAATCAGAGGCAAGATATATAATTCAAACGCTACATCATGCAAACTTACAGCTCCAGCTAGTAACTCAAATAGAAACCCATTATATTTTTCTCCAGGTAATATTTGTACAGGTGGCAACCCATAATTGAAATGTTTCATTGTATACATATCAACTTTAAAGCAGTTTCCATAATCTCTTTACCAGGTTTCTTGGTACAATTATGGAAGAGGCATTAGCAAATGTTCTTCCATGGATAGTTTCAGAATCCTTTTTAAAATGAATTTGACATTGGTGAAAGATGCCAAATTGACAGTCTCAAGGTTCACTGCTATGAGGTGTTGAATTTCTTCAACTCCTACTGATTTCATCAGGAGCAGAATATGCACTGCACCTCAGAGGAATGCTCAGCATCTTGCGGGATCAAACCCCTGGAAATGATGATTCTCTATTTATGTACAATATAGGTACAGCGTGGGCAGCAAGCAATACAGATTTTCCCCAGGCTGCCAAGACGCTGTACCTCAGTCCTGACTTGGGGGTGAGAAGGTAATTAAGTCTCCAGCATCCAGTCCTTGTCATCTCTACGGAGGTCTAGCTTACAAGGGTGAAGCTTGTGAGAGTGGAAATTGTGATGTGTACATGATCCACAAACGAAGCTACACAGGCAACTACTTTCACATAGTCAACAAAATGATCTTTTTATAGAATAATGACTTCTGTTTCTAGTATAAATCTAGCATTTGTACTATAGGTAGTGTCATTTTCCATTTTACCACTGAGCTACCATGTCCACTAACTTTTCATTATAAGTAATTGTATAATTAGCTTTGGAAACCTAGATTTCACCCCCAACCCTCAATGCTATAGGAATGCGTATGCAATAAAAGTAGAGTTCATACGGGTGTTTAAATGAGTTAGGAACCAGATCTGAGATGTAATATTGGCCATTATCTTTGAAAATTCATGGCAATTGTGGGAGGTCCAGGACGATTGGAGAAAGGCAAATATAGTGCCCATATTTAAAAAAGGGAAGAAAAAGAACCCGGGAAACTACAGACCAGTCAGCCTCACTTCAGTCCCCCGGCAAAATCATGGAGCAGGTCCTCAAGGAATCCATTTTGAAGCACTTGGAGGAGAGGACGGTGATCAGGAACAATCAATATGGATTCACCAAGGGCAAGTTATGCATGACTAACCTGATTGTTTTCTATGATGAGATAACTGGCTCTGTGGTTATGGGGAAGGTGGTGGATGTGATATATCTTGACTTTAGCAAAGCTTTTGATATGGTCTCCCACAGTATTCTTGCCAGCAAATTGAAGTATGGATTGGATGAATAGACTATAAGGTGGATAGGAAGCTGGCTAGATTGTTGGGCTCAACGGGTAGCGATCAATGGTTCGATGTTTAGTTGGCAGCCGGTATCAAGCGGAGTGCCCCAAGGGTCAGTCCTGGGACCAGTTTTGTTCAGAGTGACCTAAACAAATTGGAGGATGGGCCAAAAGAAATCTGATGAGGTTCAACAAGGACAAGTGCAGAGTCCTGCACTTAGGAAGAAAGAATCCCATGAACTGCTACAGGCTGGGGACCGACTGGCTAAGCAGCAGTTCTGAGGACCCGGGGATTACAGTGGACAAGAAGCTGGATGTGAGTCAGCAGTGTGTCTTTGTTGCCAAGAAGGCCAACAGCATACTGGGCTGCATTAGTAAGAGCATTGCCAGCAGACCGATAGAAGTGATGATTCTCTTCTATTCAGCACTGGTGAGGCTACACCTGGAGTACTATGTCCAGTTTTTGTCCCCCCACTACAGAAGGGATGTGGACAAATTGGAAAAGAGTCCAGCAGAGGGCAATGAAAATGATTAGGGGGCTGGGGCATGTGACTTACAAGGAGAGGCTGAGGGAACTGGGGTTATTTAGTCTTCAGAAGAGAAGAGTGAGGGGGGGAATTGATAGCAGCCTTCAACTACCTGAAGGGGGGTTCCAAAGAAGATGGGTCTTCTCAGTGATAGGTGTTCTCAGTGATGGCAGATGACAGAACAAGAAGCAATGGTCTCATGTTGCAGCGGAGAGGTCTAGGTTGGATATTAGGAAATACTATTTCACTGGGGTAGGGGGTGAAGCCCTGGAATGGGTTACCTAGGGAAGTGGTGGAATCTCCATCCTTATTGGTTTTTAAGGCTCGGCTTGACAAAGCCCTGGCTGGGATGATTTAGTTGGTGTTGTCCTGCTTTGAGCAGGGGATTGGACTAGACGACCTCCTGAGATCTCTTCCAACCCTAATATCTATGAAATAACCTTATAATGAAGAGATTTATACAGAGATCTATGCCACAAAATGTACTGTAATAGAGACCATATAAAATGCTGCCAACTCAACATACAGTATGCTGCTTGAACACAAAAGAAAGCAATGTGCTTACTAAAGAATATTTTATTTTAGCTACTAAAAATGCAGGTCAATTAGTGAAATGTAAAACCTCAATTGATAGGATATGTACTCCTATCTGATGCAGTATAGTGTATTTGCAGGTTCAGTCCCAGCTGAGAATCATGATGTCTCTAACTTTCAATGACACGCCAAAGGGGACTTGAAATTGACCTCTGGTAATTAGAAGGAGAGGCAGTATATAATTCACTGATGTAATATCAGATTTCCCTTTAGTGGCTTGACTTAGTGACTAGAACAGTTTACCTATATACATCTACAGGAGTTTCCTTAAACTTAAATAGGAGAAGCCTATATTTTTGGTGATGAATGTTCCAGGTTTGACCCTAGAGCTGGTTGAAAACAGATACAATTTTTGTGTGTGAGATTTTGCACAGAAAATGTGCCCTTGCTTGTTGAAGAATTTTGAAATGTTTTGACTAGCTGTATTCAGACTTTGCTGAGGCCTTAGTATCTGTAAGTTTATGTGCCCAAAGCTAGTTACACTATCTTCTTAGAAATCTGTCATTAAGAACATTGCTTTAATAGAACAAGATGAGAGTGAATATGTAAGAGCAAAATCTATGGAACTTGAAAATTGTAAAGAGAATAATAACACACAATTCTGTTTACAGCGGTCAGGCTTCTTGCCAAAAGGTTTACGCTGTGATCAAACCTAATAAAAGATCATAATAGCAGAGTCCTCACTAAGGGTGATGATATTAAATGCAGGTGGAGAGATTATGGTGTCAATATATATGCCTACCCAGAACCACCATGATACAGGACAACAGAAAAGAGAGAAAGAGACATTAACCCTGTGAGCATAAGTGGTGTGTGCTATTAAGAAAATGAAGACTGGGAAACACCAAAGGTAGGCAACATGCCTGAAGAATTGTTAAAAAACGATTGGCAAATGCAGTGCTGATTATATATGGAAAACATATAATTATGTACGGATGATTGGAAATTGGCCAGGAGAATGGACAAAGGCCCTTACCAAAAGAAGGGAGGCATAATAGAGTGTAGTGACTATCGTACATCTCCTTGATGTTGCATGCAGGCAAAATTCTGCTCTATATAATCCAGGATCACATGCAACAAACAATAGAAACAGGAATACCACCACAAAAAACTGGTTTCTGAAAGGGCCAAGTCACACATGATCAAACTGAGGATATCCATAGTCTGATTGAAAAATGCAGAGAGTACAATCGCACATTGAGTATGTGCTTAATTGGCTACTCAAAAGTATTTTACACCATCCAACATGACAGTTTGTATCTTTGAAGGATTCTGGCAGACAAAGCATCTAATTATTACAAGTCTCTAGCAGACCACAGTGCAGACAGCAATAGGCAATGGTGAGTGGTTTTCCACTGGGCAAGGTGTGAGGCAACCATGTATTTAGTCTCCAAGACTCTAACATATGTACACAGGATTTATTATGAGATGAGCCTTGGATGGTTTTGACAAAGTGGAAGGAGCTGGGATTTCCATTAGTGAACATCTCTTAGCTAACCTTGGGTATGTTGACATGACGCTCTTTTCTACAACCATCAATGCAATAAATGTTGGAGTCTATGAAAATAGTTTTGCATGGAATATGGACTATTTCTGTATGCGATGAAAACAAAGTGCTTGTACCTTGACATGATTAACAAAAATGAGATGCAAGTGGGCATCAGGATTAACAGACAAACTGTAGTGGCAGTAGATGAATTTAATTATCTGGGATCATATGTATCCAACTAAGGATGCTGTTCTAAGGAAATTGGTAAAAGACTAGGGATGGCTTACTCAGTTATGGTCTCCCTTAAGAAACTGGAAAAACCATGGCATCTCAAAATGTATGAAGGCGTGACTCACAAAAAGCCTCATTTTTTTGCATAGTGATTTATAGATGTGAATCTTGGGAAGTTAATGCTGCTGACAAGAAGAAAATTGCAGCTTTGGAATGTGGTGCTGGTGAAGACTCTCTTGCATATCCTGCAGATAGGCATTCATCTTTTTTTCTATGTTAGAAATATTGTTGGAGAGAAGCAGACCCTGATGTCAGAAATCAGTCGCAAATATATGTATTTTGGTCCCATTAGGTACAGAGATGGAAGGGGAGAGGATATCATAGTAGACGGCAACCAGTGAGGAGATGGATGAATGGTGTGTGGCAAATCACTGGAAGGTCATCTTACTGAGTGCTTGAAATTCAGCAATAGATTGAGAAGCTTCCAAAAATTCTGCTATGATGTCACCATTATTTAGACATGACTAAATGGGTTTACTTAGTTTAACAGAATACACTCGTTGCACCATGGTGAAATTATTTTGATCACAATACAGTGACGTCTCTGGCTAAACTCCCTTTGACTTTAGTGGGATTAGGATCAGACCCACACAGTGATTCTGTTCATAATTTGCATACTGTAATCAATGGAGATTTTACCAGTGGTTCTCTTATTTAATAAAACATGAAATAGGCAGCAGTTATCTCACCGAGATGTCTGACAGAAGTAGATTTGTTCATAGCATCAGTGTACCCTTCATCAGCATGTAATTTTTTCCCCTAATATCTATACAGTTGTTTTTGGCATATTGTGGTGGTTTTGTCTTAAGTGACAGGAGAGACAAATCTATAAATATATCATATGTTCTCTCCAGAATCAGAGACGCATATCCTGCTTTTGATTTGAAGACAAATACTGGGAAGATTTGGAGTGTCACAACAACATTATCAGATGAGATCCTTTGTAAATCAAAATTCAAAGTTAGCGTTTTGACAGACTGTTCATCTCCTCCACTGCATCTTACACCATGTGGTAAGTGCTTTGGGTTTCTTTAGCCTTCCAGAATTCAGTTCTTCAGTTCTACTAAAATACACAAACATCTTGTGAGGTACTTGGTACCATTCCATTTTAAGGTTGTCATTGTTTTTTGGAGGGAGGATGTCGGGTGGGGGGGCAGATTGAAAGTGCCAATTGTTTTTTTTTCATGAGAAATATAAAAGAAAATGTCAATTTTGCGTGAAAAACAATCAGCATTTATTGGCCTGATCTAAATGTAAGTAGCTTAAATATTTTTGGTCCAGATTCACCAATATGATCTGGTTTCTTTGTGCTACTTTAGTTTAATGGGTTGGTTAAGCCAGGCTCACAGCTGCTTTGTATCGCTAAGGCAGTACAAAGCAGCCAGTGCATAAATGTGAATCTGGCCACTTTTATTTTTAAGGCCTTCAGTTTGATTGTGAGCATTTAATTTTTCTGTCTGCTCTCCAAGAGGTCACTAAAACACAAATGGTTTTAACACCTTAAACTTTAAAATGAACCTTTAAAATGAACATTTTAATTTTTTTTTAGCAGTAAGGAAATAGCATGAATGAAGAATTGAAATGAAAATCAACCTCTGCTTTGGTGATTCGGATTGTTAGCTGTGGGAAATCAGATTGTCACAGAAGTTTGGAAGGAATTATTTCCCCTGTGTGTTGCATTGCACAATTGACTAGGTATATTGTGGGTGATCTTTGCCTTCATTCTGAAGAATCAGATGCTGGCTATTGTTAGAGCGAGTGTATCAGATTTGAGACACCAATGATCTAGTCTGGTAGGGCAAGTTCTTTATGCCTATAAAGGCAAATTTAGTTAGTTATATTGTGATTTGCTTCCTAGAATTCACAATCCAACTATACGTACATCTTTTCTGATTTTGGATCAGATCCTCAAAAATGACGGGGGGGAGAGAAAAATCTCTGAAATGGAAAGTGGCCTAAAAATTTGGAGCAGGGTTATGGAAGAATGTAACTACTAGAGTAGATTTATCATGGGTTAATTGCACAAATTTTCATCATTGCTGTGTCCAGCTACTATTGCATATGGCTACGTGAAATGGATGTGGCTGGTTGCAGTGACAAACAAATCTGCAGCATATCCTTGGGTCTTGTGCAGGCGCAGAGCCTTTGTCATGCCCTCTTTTTTGCATTAGGTTATATTCACTTTTGAGAATAGTACACACAATTTCAAGAGGGGAAAACTGAGTTTATAGATTTCAGTGGGAATAACTAGTTTTTTGGTTCTGCCATCTCTGATTCAGAATTGATAAGTTTATAATTCTAGATTCCTGACAGACTCACCTGTTTCTTTCAAAACCGGGGTGAGGTCAGTGACTTGTTAGGATTGTATGAATGACAACCCAATTTTCCTCAGAGCATGTGAAGCCAGAAAAAAATTATTAAATAAGGTGTGGTTCATTCTAATTCCTCTAGGTGGAGCTATACTGCAGCAAAAGTTAGCAGTCACACTATGACTTCCATTTTCTCTGCTCAAGGATATAGCCAGCAACTCTCTACCAAGCTGCTATTAATTTTTTCTTCTTATCTTTGTTTACAGCTAGCTGTATTGTCCGCAACTTAATTGTAGAGATTCTCCATTGTACAAATCAATATCCAGCCCAGGAAGAGTGTTTTCTAAGCGTTTACGGGTCTGATGAATTTTTGCAAAAGTAAGTATCTCATTAAGAGATGGTATTGATTACGTATTCGATCATTTAAGCTATGCACCTGAATACTGAAGTACTACATTTGTAAACAAAGCAGATCCAAAGGGAGAGATGCAAAAGCAATGGTCACATCACAAATCTTACATCCCACCTTCCTCGAGTCTCGGAAGGTATTTGAACCATGGAGTTTGGTTCATGCCTATCTCAAATTGTGCTTATACTGTGGGGTACTGAGAAGGGATGTGGTCTAGAGAAATAAGCATGAGACAGGGAGCTAGTACTCCTGAACTTGAATCTCAGCTCTTCTATTTACTCCCCGCATGGCCTTGTACAAGTTATTTCATCTCCCTGTCTGCCTCAGTTTCTTCATCAGCATTTCTTTTTTTCTAATGCCAAGGTTGCGTTGGGCTGAACTGTCTGTTTCTCCATCCATAAAATGGGGATAACATTACCAACTTCTTATTGCAGGGATGTTATGAGGATGAGTTAATTAATGTTTGTGCAGCTCTTCAAAGATGTACACCACTGAAACATGGGAAGTATGATTATGAAAAGTTGCCTTCTGGGATGGCATTTCTTTCCATCAGTGTAGAGTAAGTGAAGACACCCAGCTGTCGCTGAATGTCAGGTTGTGAAGAGAGAACATACATGGCAAAAAGCCTTTTTGGGTATCCTAGCCAGGAACTTTTGAACTTAGAAACTGCTTGAAGTTGGATGATGATATACACATGTACTAGTTGTAACTTTTATAGGTTTCTCCCTCACTAGTAACTGATTTCACATGTCTGTGATGAATTATATTTTGCAACTCAGGGTGCAGGGTTTGGTCATTTAGACCTCACTGTGCGTGATTCTCCAGTGCTTACACCTGCATAAAACAAGACAGTATTGTTACGCTGGTGTAAAACTGGAACAGGTGACAGTCAATTCAAGCCCATTACCTCCATTACTTGACCACTCTGTTGCATAAGAGAGACTGGGTTTGTTTAGAAGGGGGAAAAAGTTCTTTCTCATTTCAAACTAATTGCTAACGAAAAAATAAGTAATTGTACTGAGGATGAGCTCACTGTGTCTCGGTACAGTGTACTGTATGTTCTGAACAGTTTATTTTCACTTTTGGAAGAACTCATCAATAGGGAACCGCTAAATTCCTGCACTTGCAGAATCTCTGCATGTCTCATTAGCAGCAAAACAAGGTCAATAATGTTCTCAGCTGCTTGCTTTGCTCCTTCAGTGTAGTGCAAAAGGCATTGAGCTGCAGTTCTGTCCTCAACTGCTGTAATTCTATACTGTACTGTGCTGTGCTTTCATCTTCCCGTTTTTCCCGCCTCTTCCTAATCATCCTCAGCATACTCTAAATGAGATCTTGAAACCCTAGGCCAAACTCATCCCCAGGGCAACTTAATGTGAAGCATGAGGGGTTACTTGAAGGATCAATTTGGCCCTGTATCTGAGATGTCTATGAATGTGAGATGCTCTTTCACACTCCCTTGTTGTTAATATAGATGTAAAATCAGAAGTGCTCATGCAAAATTCTTCTTGGAATACATGTCAGTGCTGAATTCCAGAATAAGCTCTCCAAATCATGTTTGCAGTGCTCTCTGTAGCTGTGTTAATCCCAGGGTATTGGAGAAACAAAGTGGGTCAGAGAATGTCTTTTATTGGAGCAACTTCTGTTTGTGAAAGAAGCAAGCTGTTGAGCTACACCAGTGGTTTTCAACCTTTTTTTTTTTTTCAATTTGTGGATCCCTAAAAGATTTTGAATGGAGGAACGGACCCCTTTGTAAATCTTAGACATAGTCTGCACACCCCAGGGATCCATGAACCACAGGTTGAAAACCACTGAGCTGCACAGAGCTCTTCTTCAGGTCTGGGAAAGGTACTTAGAGCATCACAGCTAAATACAAGGCAGACCAGATTGTATGGCAAAAGTAGTTAACACATACTCTTAAGAGACCATTCAAGTAGCCCATTAACTGATCTGCACAAAAAGAAAGTGGAAGAGGGGGTTTAGTGGGCTACAGATTGTGTAATAAGCTATAAATAGAGTATCTTTATTAAGATCATGCTTTTTAGGGTCTACCAAAGTTGTGAATTTAAGCTCCCCTGTCTGTCTTTTGAAGGTCTTGTGCAGGTGGTAGGTGTTTTTTGTCTTTATTTTTCTGTGAGTTCATCAAGAGTGTAGTAATTGTCTCATTTCACTCACATAGTTGTTGTTGCGGCATTTAGTGCACTGGATGAGGTACACCTTGTGTTGATAGGCATGTGTAGGATCCATGGATCTTGAAAGGTGTGTTGTGGGGGGTATTGAACATTATAGCAGTGGAGATATGCTTGCAGGGTTAGCAGCTATTGTTATGGCAGAGTCTAGTGCTACTTTGATGTGTCCTGGTCTGTGGGGAGCTTGATTCTGATGATGAACTTGGTAAGGTTGTTTGAGGGCCAGAAAAGGGGGAGGGGAGAAAGAGCAGGAAAGATTTATTTCAGAAAGTGGTTCCCGCAAAGTATGGGTAGCAGTTGTTTGATGCCACCCTACACTGGAACCCATATGGGGTATCAAGTGACAAGTAGGGGTGTGTGATTGGAGGGTTTTTTTCCTGTATTGAAACAAGATCTCTTGAGCCATCTTTTGTAGGTGACAAATCTGAGGAATTGTCGCAGATTGAAGGTTTTGGAATTAATTGAGAAACTTTACAGTGTCAATTCACCAGGTCCAGATGGCATTCACCCAAGAGTTCTGAAAGAACTCAAATGTGAAATTGTGGAACTATTAACGATGGTTTGTAACCTGTCCTTTAAATCAGTTTCTGTACCCCATGACTGAAAGATAGCTAATGTAACGCCAATATTTTAAAAGGGCTCTAGAGGTGATCTTGGCAATTACAGACAGATAAGTCTAACATCAGTTCCGGGCAAATTAGTTGTAACAATAGTAAAGAATAAAATTGTCAGACACAATGAAGAACATAAATTGTTGGCTAAAAGTCAACATGGTTTTTGTAAAGGGAAATCATGTCTTACTAATCTATTAGAGTTTTTTGAAGGGGTCAACAAACATGTGGACAAAGGGGATCCAGTGGACATAGTGTACTTAGATTTCCAGAAAGCCTTTGACAAGGTCCCTCACCAAAGGCTCTTATGTAAATTAAGTTGTCATGGGATAAGAAGGAAGATCCTTTCATGGATTGAGAACTGGTTAAAAGACAGGGAACAAAGGGTAGGAATAAGTGGTCAATTTTCAGAATGGAGAGGGGTAACTTGTGGTGTTCCCCAAGGGTCAATCCTATGACCAATCCTCTTCAACTTACTCATAAATGATCTGGAGAAAGGGATAAACAGTGAGATGGCAAAGTTTGCAGATGATATTAAACTGCTCAAGATAGTTAAGACCAAAGCAGACTGAAGAACTTCAAAAAGATCTCACAAAACTAAGTGATTGGGCAACAAAATGGCAAATGAAATTTAATGTGGATAAATGTAAAGTAAGCACATTGGAAAAAATAATCCCAACTATACATACAATATGCTGGGGGGGGCGCTAATTTAGCTACAACTAATCAGGAAAGAGATCTTGGAGTCATCGTGGATAGTTCTCTGAAGACGTCCATGCAGTGTGTAGCGGCAGTCAAAAAAGCAAACGGGATGTTAGGAATCATTAAAAAAGGGTTAGAGAATAAGATGGAGAATATCTTATTGCCTTAATATAAATCTATGGTATGCCCACATCTTGAATACTGTGTATAGATGTGGTCTCCTCATCTCAAAAAAGATATACTGGCATTGGAAAAGGTTCAGAGAAGGGCAACTAAAATGATTAGGTTTCAGAGTAGCAGCCGTGTTAGTCTGTATTCGCAAAAAGAAAAGGAGTACTTGTGGCACCTTAGAGACTAACAAATTTATTAGAGCATAAGCTTTCGTGAGCTACAGCTCACTTCATCGGATGCATTTGGTGGAAAAAACAGAGGAGAGATTTATATACACACACATAGAGAACATGAAACAATGGGTTTATCATACACACTGTAAGGAGAGTGATCACTTAAGATAAGCCATCACCAACAGCGGGGGGGGAAAGGAGGAAAACCTTTCATGGTGACAAGCAGGTAGGCTAATTCCAGCAGTTAACAAGAATATCAGAGGAACAGTGGGGGTGGGGTGGGAGGGAGAAATACCATGGGGAAATAGTTTTACTTTGTGTAATGACTCATCCATTCCCAGTCTCTATTCAAGCCTAAGTTAATTGTATCCAGTTTGCAAATTAATTCCAATTCAGCAGTCTCTCGTTGGAGTCTGTTTTTGAAGCTTTTTTGTTGAAGTATAGCCACTCTTAGGTCTGTGATCGAGTGACCAGAGAGATTGAAGTGTTCTCCAACTGGTTTTTGAATGTTATAATTCTTGACGTCTGATTTGTGTCCATTCATTCTTTTACGTAGAGACTGTCCAGTTTGGCCAATGTACATGGCAGAGGGGCATTGCTGGCACATGATGGCATATATCACATTGGTAGATGCGCAGGTAAACGAGCCTCTGATAGTGTGGCTGATGTGATTAGGCCCTATGATGGTATCCCTTGAATAGATATGTGGACAGAGTTGGCAACGGGCTTTGTTGCAAGGATAGGTTCCTGGGTTAGTGGTTCTGTTGTGTGGTGTGTGGTTGCTGGTGAGTATTTGCTTCAGATTGGGGGGCTGTCTGTAAGCAAGGACTGGTCTGTCTCCCAAGATCTGAGAGAGCGATGGCTCGTCCTTCAGGATAGGTTGTAGATCCTTGATGATGCGTTGGAGAGGTTTTAGTTGGGGGCTGAAGGTGATGGCTAGTGGCGTTCTGTTGTTTTCTTTGTTGGGCCTGTCCTGTAGTAGGTGACTTCTGGGTACTCTTCTGGCTCTGTCAATCTGTTTCTTCACTTCAGCAGGTGGGTATTGTAGTTGTAGGAATGCATGATAGAGATCTTGTAGGTGTTTGTCTCTGTCTGAGGGGTTGGAGCAAATGCGGTTATATCGTAGCGCTTGGCTGTAGACAATGGATCGAGTGGTATGATCTGGATGAAAGCTAGAGGCATGTAGGTAGGAATAGCGGTCAGTAGGTTTCCGATATAGGGTGGTGTTTATGTGACCATCGCTTATTAGCACCGTAGTGTCCAGGAAGTGGATCTCTTGTGTGGACTGGTCCAGGCTGAGGTTGATGGTGGGATGGAAATTGTTGAAATCATGGTGGAATTCCTCAAGAGCTTCTTTTCCATGGGTCCAGATGATGAAGATGTCATCAATGTAGCGCAAGTAGAGTAGGGGCATTAGGGGACGAGAGCTGAGGAAGCGTTGTTCTAAGTCAGCCATAAAATGTTGGCATACTGTGGGGCCATGCGGGTACCCATCGCAGTGCCGCTGATTTGAAGATATACATTGTCACCAAATGTGAAATAGTTATGGGTCAGGACAAAGTCACAAAGTTCTGCCACCAGGTTAGCCATGGGAACAGGTCCCATATGAGGAGAGATTAAAGAGGCTAGCTCTTTTCAGCTTGGAAAAGAAGAGACTAAGGAGGGATATGATAGAGATATATAAAATCATGAGTGGTGTGGAGAAAGTGAATAAGGAAAAGTTATGTTCCCATAATATAAGAATTAGGGGCCACCAAATGAAATTAATGAGCAGCAGTTTTAAATAGAAGGAAGTTCGTCTTCACTCAGCTCACAGTCAACCTGTGGAACTCCTTGCCTGAGGAGGTTGTGAAGGCTAGGATTATAACAGGGTTTAAAAGAGAACTGGATAAATTCATGGAGATTAAGTCCATGAATGGCTATTAGCCAGGATGGGGAAGGAATGGTGTCCCTAGCCTCTGTTTGTCAGAGGGTGGAGATGGATGGCAGGAGAGAGATCACTTGATCACTACCTGTTAGGTTCACTCCCTCTGGGGCACCTGGCATTGGCCACTATCGGTAGATAGGATACTGGTCTGGATGGACCTTTGGTCTGACCCAGTATGGCCATTCTTATGTTCTTATTTGGGTGGCCCATTCAATCATGCTATCTACTTCTCTGGTGGAGTGTCCTTGTTTAGTGAAGGAGGTTTTAAGTATGCTAAGGTGTATATCCTGGATTTTCTTCTTGGAGCATATTCTGTGATATCTGAGTGCCTGGCTGTAGATAACAAATTTCTTTGTGTGTTTGGGGTGGTTACTGGACCTGTGAAGGTAGGTGAGGTGATCTGTGGGTTTCTTAGATACAGTTGTCTATAGCATTCCTTTGATGAAGCTGATGTCCAGAAATTTGATGCTGGCACAGAAGTGTCCTAGAGAAAATTTGGTGGTGGTGGTGGTGGTTGAAGTTGTGGTGGAAAGATATAAGGGCATTGAGGTCATCTGACCAGAGGCTGAAAGTATCATTGATGTATCTTGGGTATATCTTTTTTTTATTTGTGGTGCTCTCACACAAAAATTTTTCCTTGATGTGCCTGTGAAGAGGTTGGCATGTTGGGAAGCCATCTTAGTACTCGTGACTGTTCCAATGGTTTGAGCAAAGTGTTTGCTTGTTGTTGAATGTAAAATAGCTATGGGTGAGGACATGAAAAGGATGTTTGGGGTGGATATCTGAGTGTTGTTTTGTAGATATTTGAGGTGGATAGCTATGCCATCATTTTGAGGAATGTTGGTGAATAGGGAGGTGAAATGGATGGTATTCTGAGGGGCGTTGTTAAAGTTGCTGCGTTTCTGCAGGATGTCAGTTGTGTCCTGCAGGAAGCAAGCCCTTTGTGTAGTACGTGGCCCTTTAAGGATAGTTTTTATGAGTCCTGGTATTCCTTCAGTAAGAGTACCAAGGCCAGATATGATAAGTCTACCTGGATTTCTTTGTTTGTGTTTCTTGGGAAGCAAATAGAAGATCCCTGAGTGGGTTCATGGGGGAATGAGGTTGTAGAGTTTCTCTTGGAGCTGTTTGAGGAAGGATTTGACAATGCACTTAAATTCCTGGGTGAATTGTGGTGTGGAGTGTTGTTTGAGTTTTCTATAATAGGCGGTGTCAGAGGGTTGTCAGTTGACCTCATTAACATAGTCATCATGGAAATCTTGTAGCAGTAAAGAGAATTGTGTACTGCTGTTTCTTTCTTTGTCATTACAGTTCAGTAGAACCTGAACATAAAGCCAAACCACAAAAGAGTTCATATAATGCATTTGCTTTACACCATGGTGTTAGTGAGCCAGATGGCATCATGAAGTTCTATAAGAAGCTTCCATTTGTTATCAGACTGAACTGTATTATAGAGCAGCTGATTCCCCTGTAGCAGAATCTGAAATACATGATGATGCCTGGAATCAATTAGCTTTAAGTGAATGGAAGTGTTTGGGGAAAAGAGAGAATATATACTAGTGTGTTAGCTAGGAATAGCATGGCACATGGCATTGTCAAGTAAATGAAGATGTAACAATTTATTATTCCCCTCCTTTGTGTGTGTCCAATATCTTCTGATGTTCCCCTTGGCTTTTTCTTCTGAACCACAGTGGAAACCTGGATTTCAAACATCCCCAAAAGTTCAGGGAATTTTATACTCAGGATTTTGGTTCATCCCATAGGTAATTGGAGAAATTCTGAGTTGGAACCATGCTCCATTTCTGGTCTTTAACTTAGATCTCCCTAGGTCAGAAATTGTGAGTTGTCATAGGCTATTCCATTTTTTTTCCTGCTTACATTTCTCTTGCCAACAAATCTGTCTTTCACCATCTCTAAAGCATTGTTAGGATTAATCCTTAGTTTGTCCCTGCCTCTTCTCTCATCTTTAGCTTTGTCTTTCCCTCAGCCCATCTTGATGTACTGCAATTTCCTCTTCTATGATCTTAATGTGTTTCTATATATCTAGGCATGGATGCTCTGGGGCTGGAGCACCCCCGGGAAAAAAATGGTGAGTGCTCAGCACCCACTGGCGGCCTTGCCGATCAGCTCACCTGTAGACATACCATAAATCTCCTAGCTACCTGTTCAATTCATTCCATCAAACTTGACCTCTTCTTTGTTTCTATCTTTTTATTTCTTGCCCTGTCCATCTCTGCTAGCTGAAGATCTTCCCTGTCCAAACCACCTGTATTATCCTTTGTTTAAATCTTCCCTTCGGACTGTCCTTTGCTTTTTTTCCTCTTTAGCTTGTGAATGGATGCCTCTGCAAAGTGGTTTTATGATGTCCTTTATGAAAAATGCCATATAAAAATAAATTATATTGGGGGTTAAGCAGCTTGTGTTGAATAATTCATGACTCCCACTGTTAGCAGCAAACCCAAAGAAGCTCTTGTTATGTGCCAGGAATGAATCAATCTTCCTTGCAAACTTTTTGCCTCTAGAACTACAGGCCACTTGCTCAGAGCATTCCAAAGTACCTAGTAAAATATACCACATTGCTATATAAAAAGATGTTAGTTTATTTTTCTTTCATTTTGTTTATTGATCTGGCTGTTGTTAGTAAGAAGAACTGATTGCAATGCACAACAAGCAAATGAACATAGTCCAACAGTTGTTATAAAGTTTAAAGTTTCCTGTCTTTTGAAGGCAGGAGGGTTTTAGTTTGCCTTTAGTATATTGCTGAATTCCCTCTTCATTCTCCTGTAGTATATTTTTGTGTAATTATCTTGTGTCTAAATTCAGCAGTCACAGTAAACAGAAATGTAGAATAGAAATGAGCATCTCCAGTCTATAATTTACACTCTCACGCTTGCTTGTGACCTTATTGATGACACTTTTTTTTTTGCCTTATTAATTCCAGTCTTTGAGACTCAAGGCCTGAGTAGAAACTGTTTTTTCCTTCAAGAGAAGTTTAAACTATTAATTATAGAAAGGAAAGAGGTATATTTGTGTAGATTGGGATCATCAGAAGCCTGCATTTTGGGGTGAATATGTTCTTCATAAAAAAATAAGCCTCCATTTTCTCTTGTCACTGCAAATTAACCTTCTCATACAGTGATGCTGCTCCAGTGAGGTTTTTTTAATAAAATTTAAGAGACTGCCTAAGGATTCAGAAATAACGCGGAAAGAATTTTATATGGTTGGAAATGAATGGTGTTGCTGGGGACACTGAATTGGGAGTCAGGAGACCTGGAGTCTATTTCTGGCTGCCACTGATCTGCTCTGTCACCTTGGGCACGTCACTTCACTTGTTTGTGACTTTCTTTCCTCTCTGTCTCTGTCTTGCCTGTTTAGACTGTAAGCTCTTAAGGGCTTGGGCTGGGTCTCATTATATGTTTGTACAATGTTTAGCACAATCCCAGTTGAAGTCTGTAGGTGGTATTGTAATACAAATAAGATGAAAGGGGATTTTCCAGAATGTGTCATGTTTATAATAATGTTGTGCTTTTTATATCGTTCAAAGCACTGTAAAAATACTAACTAATCCACATGACAACCCTTTAAAATGACTGTTTGTTTAATTTTTATGTCCATTTTATAGGTGGGGTAACAGATGCAAAGAGGGCCAGGTTTTGTGGGGTGCTGCAGCCCTTTTATATTGCTCCAGGATTGGGCCATTGATAGTCGGTCAGCCCATGATAAACTTGTAACAAATAGGAGCTGAATACTACTACATCTATTTTATGGACCACTCCATCTATTTTTTCTTATGACCTAAACTAAATTTCTGACTTGATTATTTTCCTCAAAAGTCATTAACCCGCTCCATCTATTTATTCATGCCCCACTATCTGAATGAATAAAAGGCTCTTCTCCAAATATTTGTGCAAAACAAAGTCCACTCACACTAATATTTGCAGAAAGGAAAACTAGAAAATTATAGGAACACGGTCAAGAGATTCAAGATTCATAAATATGTTATGTATAATTTCCCAATTGTTCCATTAGTTGTAATATGGTGTGAGGGTAAGGCAAGAGGGGAGGTGCAGAAGTCAATGGTGAAAAGTGGCCTATAGGAAAAGGACTGTCATTACAGACTTGGGGTTGGTAAAGGGATAATGAAGACAACAGTAGATGGTGACAAGGGAATAGTGAGGCAAGACGCATGGGCAGAGCCATAGGCGCCAACTTTTCCCGGCGCTGGTGGGTGCGCGATCCAGCCCAACTCCACCCCGCCCCACCCTCTCCTGCCCCTGCACTGCCTCCATTCCAACTCCTTCCCCAAAGTCCCTGCCACAACTCCGCCCCCTCCCTGCCCCAATTGGACTCCTTCCCCAAATCCTGGCGCCGGCCCCGCCTCTCCCCCAGTTGTTTCGTGGCCGCAAGCGCTGGGAGCTCGGGGGAGAAGCAGGGATGCGGCGTGCTCGGGGGTGGAGGCAGAGCGGAGGTGAGCTGGGGCGGGGAGCTGCCGGTAGGTGCAGAGCACCCACCAATTTTTCCCCATGGGTGCTCCGGCCCCAGAGCACCCACAGAGTCAGAGCTTATGGGCAGAGCATCAGGGCTTGATGGGAAGTGACAGGAGAGATGTAGAAGCAGGTACAGCCATGCAGATCCCCAATGGTGAGGATGAGGAATTTGAACACTGTGTAGAAAGAGAGAGGGAGGCAGTAAAGGGTGATGGGAGGCTGATGACAGCAGTACAGATATTTTATTATTTCAGTGTGGTAGCTAGTGCTTTTGCACTCTAACTTTCTTACTTCTAAATCTGTAATGTATGCCTTTAACAGTAATGAATCTTGCAAATGTACAGAAGCACTGTCAAAGGACCTTGCCCTAGGTATTTATTTCATCAGATGGAAATAGGTTTCTCCTTCTGTGACCTTCAATGTGTCTGTCACAAAATGCCACTTCTGCAATTTTGTCTTTTATGCCTTCGAAATGGGGAGCTTTCCTAATTACAGTGTGGGATAGGTGTAGAGCATTTACTCATAGAAGTCAGAAATCCCCAGAACTTTGAATCCTTCGTAATTATCTCTGACAGCCATGTGCTATGCTAGTTAATGATTAAAAATTAACCTTTGTTTTCTGTTAGACAGCCTGATGTGAGACTCAATAGTTCCTAGTCTGCTATGTGCACATTCTATAAGCTCCTATTTCTATCATAGGTTCATAGGGCCAGTGTTTTGGGGATTAAACCCAATAAATCTGATTTCAGTCCCTCCCAACAGAACTCTTAGATATGGCTATACCCATTTTCCAGCTGAATGTCATACCTTCCCTGATCGTTGGTAAATCTGAAAAGAACCTTGTCATGGGCTGGCTGGCCCTTTGAGGCAAGCTAGGCTTAGCCTTGTTCATGGTTTAGCAGCTCCCCGTAGCCTGACAACATAGGGCTAATTAGTGACCCCAGCTGGGTGTAATAGGGGCTGAATTAGAAAGACTAACCCCAGATGTGGTGGTGAAACAGGCAGAGCACTCCTTAAATAGAGCTGGGAACTGAGCAGAAGGGGGAAGAGTTTGGAGGGAAGAAGAAGGGGAGTGCCTCTCTGGGAAGAGGCTGAGACACTCAATGGGATTAGGGTAGCTCCTGGGTAGGAGAGCTCGGAGTTAGGGCCTGCAACAAGAGAAAGAGACCCACAAGGAGTAGAGTAAACTCCTGTAGGGGAGGCCTGAGATAGGGGCAGGAGGATCCCCAGAAGTAAACTGCTGAAGTCCACGGTGAAAGGAAGCAATAGGAGAATCCTACTGGGAAGAAGAAAGATGAGAGAAGCTCTGCAGAGGCTAGGAAGCAGTGAAGTCTCAGAGGGGCAGGATAACTAGGGATTTGGATGTTTGATTTAGACTTTAAGTTGGACTTTTTGTTATTTTGGATGGGGCGTGAACTGTTATATGACTTACCTGGAGCGCCAAGCCACAGAAAATCCAGAGAGGGAGTGGGGAAAAGATAATGGGCAGGGACTGGCCATCGCAGCCAAGGAAGTGGCCACCGGGGGCAGACAAGAGGCAAAGTCCTCTGCAATGCTCTGTCCAGGCATGAGAGGGCACTCCAGAAGTTGTGATGTGCACTACAAACCTGTTTCTCCTACTTGGCCCAGGGACAGAGGTGCAAGTAAGCCGGTACGCCCCGGTATGGCATAACGGTAAGAGCCGGTGCGCTGTACCGGGGCGGACCGATTTCCCCAGGCGGCAATTTAAAGGGCCTGAGTCTCCCAGCTGCCTGGGGCTCCCAGCTTTAAATTTCCACCAGAGCCCTGCTGCCGGAGCCTTGGGGTAGCGGCAGTGAGGCTCCAGCAGCTATTTAAAGGGCCCACACTTGGAAGGGACCCTGGTCGCTCTTTTCTGCCCCCCCCCCCCGCTCTCTCCTATGGGGGCAGAAGCTTGGTGCTGCCTTCTCTCTGGGCTCTGTCCTGCTGCTGCAAGGCAAGCTCTGCTGGCAGCCCAGCTCCCTTCTCCCCCCGCCTCTTCCTCCAGTGTGCTGCTTTCCACTCTCACTCTCTCTCCCTGCTGCCGATAAGCTGTTTGCTGGCATGAGGAAGCAGAGAAGGGCCTTGGGGAAGGGGATGGAATCAGGGCATACCCCCTCCAGCCCCCTGCCATGAGCTGCTGAGGGCAGGGAGCTGGGAGCGACCTGAGCCCACACCCCCAGCCTTCTGCCCTGACTCCTGCACCCCCCCACATCCCCACCCCCACCCTGAGCACCAAATGGGAACTCCGGCACCCTCCCCCACCCCACATACCCACCTGCACCCCTCGTACCGGATGGGAGTTGCCCTGGGTAAGCGCTCCACACTCCAACCTCCTGCCCCAACTCTGAGCCTCCTCCCTCATTCTAGCTCCTGGATGGATCCTGCACCCCAACCCCCAGCCTGCTCCTGCACCCTAACACCATCCCAGACCCTGCATCCCCAGCCCTGTTCTCAGTGCACCCCCACCCTCAGCTTGGTGCAGAGAGAGACAAAGAGAATGGGCAAGAACCAGGGAGAAGGTAGGTACCCGCTCTATGTGGGCAGGGGTGTGTGTGTGGGATCCTGTGTACCCCCTCCCCAGCCCTGCTGCCCTTGCAGTTTACCCCCAGCCCCTCCCTTGCTCCAACGACCAACCCTAGCTCCTGCCCCACTGTGGTTTTGCCCCCAGCCCCTGCCTTGCTCCAGTCAGCAGGGACTAATTCTCCCCCCATGCCTCGCTGTGCTCATCTTTCCCCAGCCCCTGCCTCGCTCCAGCTGGGGACCAATCCTTTCCCCCACCACCACCATGCCCCACTGTGCTCTTGCCCCTGGCCTCTTCTTTCCCCAGGGGGGCCCTCAAATATGTTTGGTGTCAGGTCCACAAAAAGTTAATCCAGCCCGGGCCCTTTAAATTGTCCCTGGAGCTTTGTTGCCAGAGCCCTGGGGTAGCGGCAGTGGGGCTCCGGTGACAAGTTAAAGGGCTGGAGTGGTAGCGGTGGCCCCAGGCCCTTTAAATAGCCCCCTTTAAATCACTCTTGAACCCCAGGACTCTCAGTTGCCTCTGCAACTGGGAGCTCAGGGGGTGATTTAAAGGGCCCGGGGCTCCCAGGTGCTGCTCCCATAGCCCTAGCCCCAGGCCCTTTAAATCCTGATTTGAAGTGCCAGGGGATTTAAAGGCCCCACCCCCTCATCAGGACTCCTATCGATAAGTCCTTTAAGTTATTTTCACCTCTTCCCAGGGAGCTCTGGAACAACTTGCCATGCTGAAAAGCTATGTAAATATGGATCAATCCTTCTTGCTCTCACATCTAGGAGCCTGGATGAGGCAACATGAACCTGTCAGAACATGCACTGGAGATGTAACTGATGGTGTATGTTAACGTGTTCCAATAATAAATCTGTCATTGCAGAAAATCAATGCCATTAAACCCTAAAGCTTTCAATTTGAAGAAATGTTCTGGCTTTTAATTGAGAATTACTGGTGCATTATTTCATCTGATTTTTTTAAAAATGATGGCCAATGGAACAATGTTAACTCCACATAAAATTAGAAATACCAGGCCAGACCCTCAGCCCAGGGGAAGTCTCCTTTGCATTGATCCAACAGTGCTAAAAGGACTGAAAGCTACTCTAAAGAAGCACAGGGGGCCTGGCTATTCTCATGACAGGGGAATTCCCCTGCTAGCATGAAGATTATTGGAGTACTCTAGATGAAGCCAGAGTACCCTGCACTCTGGACAGACCAGTCCCTAGTGAACCATTCCAGTTGATGTAAGGTAGAATAGCCCTGTGGCTGCTTGGGCCCCCGGGTAGCCCTATGATTAGAGGAGGTCAAAAACTGACTTACAGCCACTTTTGCCTTCTCCTTGTCCACAGCACAATTTGAGCTTTGGAACTTGAGGATCAGGCCCCATGCTCATTTACGTCTATGAATTGCAAATATAGATTATCTTTTCCACCCAGCCTCTAAATACCAATTAAATACAGCTACACTTTTTTCATCCAGGATGTTCTCATCCAGGATGTTCTATTTAGCTATGTATCAAGATATAGAAATAATACAAATTATCTACTGTCTATCATGCTGGCAAATATGGTCTCATTTTTTTCCTCATAATCCCCTTTACTGTCTGTACCCATCTGCTACCTCTTGTCCTAGATTGTAAACATCTTGGGGTTGAAGCCATTTTTAATTCTCTTTGTACAGTGCCTAACACAATGGGATCCTGATCCATTACTAGGGCTTCTAGACACTATTATAAATAAATAATAATAATACATTATGTCCTAGGTGCTTTGAATATAATCCATAGTAATTTGAGGTTTAATTACAAACAGGAACTAAAGAGAGAGTATGGCTTTGAGTGTGGAAAGATCTTTTTATTTCCATCTTTCTTCATTGTCATTCCTTTTCAAAACTTACATGTTTTAAATCAGAGCTTCAACTCTACTAATGATTCTATTAATCTTTTTCCATCCAGCTCTTAAAAACAAGTCATGGTCAAAACCTCACAATCGTTTATAGATCTAATGCATTGTGTTCGTGTAATACAACCATGTTTGGATGCTTAGCATGAATTGCTAGAGCCTGGTGGAAAGTGTGTGAGAGAAAAATGGGAGCTGGGCAATAATGATGATTTTGTTTCTTCTTTCTCCCCCTCCTTCCCTACCACCTTCCAAATTGCAGTGATCGTGCTTTGGCCAGTCATGAGAGTCTTCGCAAGGCAACCACCTCCATTCAGCTTCGTCTACAGAAAGACACCAGCTATCAGCAAAGTTTGGCTCGAATGGTGCGTCTTTTTTTCTTGTTTTTTTTCAATATGCCCGAGGAAATGAAATCTTTCCGATCCTTTCATATAACCATCTGCATTGATAATCAGAAAGGGCTTGTTTGCTCTCTTGAGTGTACATTCAAATGTAGTTCATCATTAATGTAACATATTCTGAGTCTTTCTGCTTCTGTCCTAGTTAGGCTTTCTTTATCCTTTTGGTAAGCCTAGAGAGTATCTGAATATGAGAAGAGCATATGTTACCTTTGTTAGAAGAATTCAACTTTATTGGAGTTGAACTATACTCATGATATCAGTTAGTCTTTTTTTTTTCTGGCTGGTCCTTGTACATTTTTGAAACATATTAAGGGCAAACATCCATAAAGTACTACACAAGATAAATCAGATCCAGACCTGGTTACTGAAATTCTAAGTATTTCATTGTGTGTGCGTGAGAGAGAATGTATTTCTGCTGAAGACGTAGTCTTATCGCACTTTAAATCTGAAGAGATTCTCATTCAGATTATTTGTGATTCAACTACCTAGGAATGGATTATTGAGCTTTAATGATACTGATCATGCTGCTAGATGTGAATTTTATTCCCTGTGGGCAATCTGAATTTCTTCCAAACCAAACTTCACACTACAAAGGAGACCTTGATGTTTTAGGTGATTTTGACTGGAGATGGGTTGCCTTTATCCACAGATAGGATATCTGCCTAAAGGAGGTAATTGGAACTACTAGCCTGAGTCTGTGAAAATTTGGATCAGATAACAGATTTCTAATATAAAAAATAGGGTTTCTTTTCTTTCCAGTTCTGGTATGTATCCCCCTAAGAATTATCAGGTTCGGTGTAATTCATCTGTTGCAACGTTTTTTGTTTTGTTTTTTAAAAAAAGGTTGTTGTGAGACCAAATATAATACGTTTTAAAATATCTTATCTTTTGACTTCTTTACCTTTTAACTGATAAAAGCAGAGGAGACAGTGCTATCATGTACAGCAGTGGTTCAAATTATTTGCACTTTGCATTACCAGGGTATGCAAAAGTTGTTGTTGGGTTGTTGTTGTTTGTTTTTTTTTGCAAGCAATTGAAAATATCTGTAATTGAGATTCCATTGATAGCAGAAGGACTGATGGTTCAGGAGACAGGAAATATATGAAAGAGAGGCTTTCATCACCAAGTCACCATTTCAAATTTGGTTCAGATCAGTGGTGACCAAAGATAATTACCATCTCACTGATGTCAGGTGATCTGTAGAAAAGTGATGGTTTGGGAAGCTTTTATGGAGTGGAGTAAGCAGCGCGCGCGCGCGTGCACACACACACACAGAGTATTCCTTCTACTGTGCTGTAGCAGATGTCTGGGGTCTTGCAGTTTGGCTTCCTGTTGTAGGAGAAATCAGTGACACCGAGACAGGGTATATTATTAGAGCAAATTGCTTTATTTATACCTACACACCAGTTCTGGGACAGAGGTGGTCACAAATGTCAAGCAGACAGTTCCTTCTTTCAGAGATCTCAGCTGAATCACCAATGTCTGGCTCCCACAAAGATACCCTGCCCCAAGAACTGACTCTCTTTAAAAAGACTAAAACGTAGAGCAAACTTCCTGGTGCTAGTCACAACTCCCCAAGAGAATCTGCTTTATAAACCTAACGATATGATAGTTTCTTCCAAGGCTAAAAACATGCTTGCACACTAATAAAAAGAAAAATGTGTCAAACTCTATGCAAGAGCACCATCTAGTGCTCCTGCTATAATAATAGTTATCTATTGCACAGAAGATTTGAGACTTAATTAACTTTTCTAAAGTGCTCTGGGATTCCCAAGTATGGTGAGCTGCCTGGAAAGAGGTAGGCATGGAAAGTTTTATCTGTCATTTTAAAGCCACTAGGTAATTTAAATATTGTCCTTTTGAAATAAATAGTAGCATGTCCATGGAGTTGCGGGTAATCTGATGCAAGTTATTCAGAAATACACTGCATGTGTGACTCTTATTGCTTAATTACAAAACTGGCAATCATAAAAATGAAATTGTTGACTAAAAATTCCAAACCATTCTGGTGAAAAATCCACTGGCCTTCCCACCTTGATTCATTTAAATGTCAACAGAAAGGGAAACTGTTCCAGAGGACAGCTTTCTTAGGAAAATACAAAGAAGGGTGATAGTTTTTCTTGTAGATATGGGATAACACTAGGACAGCATGATCACTTGCCCAGTACTGCTTACGTACAGGTAGGCATATAGCAATACCAAAAATGTCCTCAGCCACCAAATACCTATTCATTTCCAACTGAAATATAAATCTAAATGAAGAATTGTACTTACAGCTTATACTATGGCTCATAAATTTATTTCCTGAGGGCTACACTTCCTATGGTGACGGGCAGATTCTTCTTCTCATTTGTCAGGTCTTTAATTCGTTCCTAGGTGCCCAAGCCTACATGCCTGGCTGAGTTAGTGATCATATTGTGTGTACAGCAGGTTGCCTTTGAGAGGTGATAGGAACAGTGCACTGCAAGTAGGAGGGGGCAAGAGATCCAGCATTGTGTGTTCATATTTCACATTGTTAGCTAATCATTTGCAGTCCAGAGATGTAGCGACATTAGACTCCTCAGACCAAATTCACAGCTAATATAAGTGCATGCAACTCCAGGAATACACTTGCTCTATTTTGTTTACCTTGCAACAAATAGCTACTCTGATATCCCATAATTTTAGTAGTAACCACTACTTGAGGGAAAGAGTTTAGATTCATATTGAGGCCTATGTCATAACACAGGAAGAAGATCCTTCTACCCACTTCCTGAAGATTTGTGCATCTGGTGAAGAGCTCTTAAAAATCAGATTTTTTTCCCCCTAAAACTTTATCATGTGTAATTAAGTGAAATGAAGCCAATAAGACAGACACAAGACGCACGCACACACACACACACACACACACACACACACAAAAGCAGGAAATCTTAAGTAAGAGCAGCAGACAAAGGAAAAGGAAAGTTTTGTTTAACAATGAGAAGTGAGTATGCGTGAGTGTGATCAAAGATGTTGTTATCCCTCAGAGGGCCAGTAATAATATTCAAAATTGTTTAGTAAATTCAGCCAAAGACTTTTTTTTGTAGAGGTACATTTTTTTCCTTGCATAGGAAGCTGGTATTCTATTATGATGTATTCAGAAGGAAAGAGGAAATTGTCTTGAGTCAAGGAGTGAAAAAGCAAGAAATCTGGCCTCAGATTTTCACTTGAAATCATAGGTTTTTTTCAGCCAGTGGATTTAATTTGTTTTTGTGTTTTTAGTGTTTAAAAGCTTTTAGTACTTGAATTTTCCAGATGTTAGATTCTCATTAGATCTCCAAATAAAGCCTGTGTAGAGGCCACAGAGTTAACGGTTATGCTGTAAAAATATTGAGGCCCACTTATATTGCCTCATGGGACAAAACTTCCCATTGACATGAGTGGGAATTTTGCATGTGGAATAGCAACAAATACATCCATTTGTAGCATATCCTACACTTAGAGATCTTGAGAATGGCAAATATTTTATGTGGGTGGGGGAAAATACAGTAGTTTCCTCACAAAATGATGAACCAATTTAGAATAGTGGTAAAATACTCCAGGGGATGGGATGCTGTATTTGTTCTTTGATCTTGTGTTTCACAGCTGCCATATTATATGTATACAACTTAGGATATTAAAAAGTATTGTTTGAGCAGAGCCTCCAAAATGCATCCACGTAAGCTGTAATGGGTCAAAAATTTACCCCTTGTTGGGGTTTGGTTTTAGTCATGTACAGACTTCCAAATGAGACAGCACAAAATCTAGTCCAAGCCTCCACTACAAGTTTAGCTGCCTTCGGAGTTCCTCTCTGAGGAGTGCTCAGCCCCACCTGCTATTCCCTCTCTCTAGCAAGACCTTCCCATGTACCTAGCATCTGGGGGGGTATGAATCTCCAGCAGGACTGAATCCTCACCTGCTATAGAGGGATTTTCAGGTAAATGCTGGAACCTTGGAGATCATTTTTGCTTAAGTGGAATGTACCAGTATTAATGGTGATAACATTGTAGTAGAAGTGTTATATTAATGCATGTGTATTTACAATAAAAATATTAACAAATTGAGAAAAATGAAGTCATTGGTTACCTGATGGTAAGAGATGCACTTTTTCTTTCCTAAAATTTTTGTATGTTTAACAAACTGTTAAGCCTCGTCTACACAATGAAATTAGGTCGAATTTATAGATGTCGGTTTTGTAGAAAGCGTTTTTATACAGTCGATTGTGTGTGTGTCCCCACACAAATGCTCCAAGTGCATGTAGTCGGCGGAGTGTGTCCACAGTACTGAGGCAACCGTCAACTTCCGGAACGTTGCACTGTGGGTAGCTATCCCACAGTTCCCGCAGTCCCTGCCACCCATTTGAATTCTGGGTAGAAATCCCAGTGCCTGATGGGTTGCAGGTGTCGCAGGTGGTTCTGGGTATATATCATCAGGCCTGCCTTCCCTCCCTCCCTCCCTCCATGAAAGCAAGGGCAGACAATCCTTTTGCACCTTTTTTTCTTGAGTTATCTGTGCAGACGGCATACCACAGCAACCATGGAGCCCGCTCAGCTCACTATCACCGTATGTCTCCTGGGTGCTGACAGACGCGGTACTGCATTGCTACACAACAGCAGTTTATTGCTTTTTGGCAGCAGACAGTACAGTATGACTGATAGCCATCATCGACATAATCCAGGGTGCTCTTTTAACCAACCTCAATGAGGTCAGGGGCTCCTGGGCAAACTTGGGACTGACTCAGCCAGGTCATTTCCCTTTTAAGTTTTGTCTCATGGCAATTCAGTCCTACCAGCAGTGCACTGTCTTTTAATCTGCAGCCAGCAGAAGACAATGGCCAGCAGTCATATTGCACCGTCTTCTGCCGAGCACCCAGGTGATGACGATGGCTAGCAGTCGTACTGCACAGTCTGCTGCAAGCAAGATGTATAAAGATAGATGAAGTGGCTCAAAACAAGAAATAGACCAGATTTGTTTTGTATTCATTTCCCCCTCCCTCCCTCCATGAAATCAACAACCTGCTAAACCCAATTTTGAGTTCTGTCCTTGAGGGGGCCATTTTGTTTCTCGCAAAGCCACCCCCTTTGTTGATTTTAATGCCCTGTAAGCCAACCCTGTAAGCCATGTTGTCAGTTGCCCCACCCTCCAATAGAGCAACGGCAAACAATAGTTTTGTGCCCTTTTCCCTGGATTGCCCGAGCAGGAGCAGACGCCATAGCACAGCAAGCATGGAGCCCATTCAGCTCACCCCAGCAGTTATGACCATGGTAAACACCTTGCGAATTATCGTGCATTGTATGCAGAACCAGCACCTGAAAAACCAGGCGAAGAGGCAACGGCAGCACGGTGATGAGGCCCTGAACACACTTTTCTCTAAAACCGCGGTCCCCCGCAATTTGGAGATCATAGTGTTAATGGGGCAGGCTCATGCCGTGGAATGCCGATTCTGGGCTCGGGAAACAAGCACAGGGTGGTGGGACCGCATAGTGTTGCAGGTCTGGGATGATTCCCAGGGGCTCTGAAACTTTTGCATGCGTAAGGGCACTTTCATGGAACTTTGTGACTTGCTTTCCCCTGCCTTGAAGCACAAGAATACCAAGATGAGAGCAGCCCTCGCAGTTCACAAGCGAGTGGCAGTAGCCCTATGGAAGCTTGCAACACCAGACAGCTACCGGTCAGTCGGGAATCAATTTGGAGTGGGCAAATCTACCGTGAGGGTTGCTGTGATGCAAGTAGCCAATGTAATCACTGAGCTGCTGCTATCAAAGGTAGTGACCCTGGGAAATGTGCAGGTCATTCTAGATGGCTTTGCTGCAATGGGATTCCCTAACTGTGGTGGGGGTATAGATGGAATGCATATCCCTATCTTGGAACCGGACCACCAGGGCAGCCAGAACATAAACCTCCAGGGGTACTTTTCAATGGTGCTGCAAGCACTGGTCGATCACAAGGGATGTTTCACCAACATCAACGTGGGATGGCTGGGAAAGGTTCATGATGCTCGCGTCTTCAGGAACTCTGGTCTGTTTAAACGGCTGAAGGAAGGGATTTACTTCCCAGACGAGAAAATAACTGTTGGGGATGTTGAAATGCCAATAGTTATCCTTGGGGACCCAGCCTACCGCTTAATGCCCTGGCTCATGAAGCCGTACACAGGTAGCCTGGACAGTAGTCAGGAGCTGTTCAACTATAGGCTGAGCAAGTGCAGAATGGTGGTAGAGTGTCCATTTGGACATTTAAAGGGTTGCTGGCGCAGTTTACTGACTCGCTCAGACCTCAGCGAAACCAATATTCCCATTGTTATTGCTGCTTGTTGTGTGCTCCACAATCTTTGTGAGAGTAAGGGGGAAGACGTTTATGGTGGAGTGGGATGTTGATGCAAATCGCCTGGCCACTGAATATGCACAGCCAGACACCAGGGTGGTTAGAAGAGCACAGCAGGAAGTGGTGCGCATCAGAGAAGCTTTGAAAACCAGTTTCATGACTGGCCAGAGTACTGTGTGACACTTCTGTTTGTTTCTCCTTGATGAAAACCCACCCCCTTGGTTGACTCTAGTTCCCTGTAAGCCACCCGTCCTCCCGCCTTCGATCACAGCTTGCTTGCAAAGGAAATAAAGTCACTATCATTTAAAAAACATGTATTCTTTATTAATTGATTATAAAAATAGGGAGATAACTCACAAGGTAGCCCAAGTGGGGTGTGGGAGGAGAGAAGGAAAAGGCCACTTTAAAACTTGTTGAATGCCAGCCTTCTGTTGCTTGGGCTGTCCACTGGGATGGAGTGGTTGGGTGCCCGGAGCTTCCCACCCCGTGTTCTTGGTCGTCTGGGAGGGGAGGCTATGGAACTTGGGGAGGAGGGAGGTCGATTAAGCAGGGGCTGCAGCAGCAGTCTATGATCCTGCTGCCGTTCATGAACCTCCACCAGATGCTGGAGCATGTCCATTTGATCCCACAGTATCCCCAGCGTTTCCTCATGCCTCCTCTGATCTTCCTGCTGCCACATCTCCTCACGTTCATTGGCCACCATCCTGTACTCTGCTATTGTGTCCCTCCACACAGCTCTGTCAGTGCTGGACGACTTCATGAGCTCAGAGAACGTGTCATCGCGCGTGCGTTTTTTTCACCACCTTATCCTAGAGAGCCTCTGGGATGGAGGAGGGAGGCTTGAAACATTTGCAGCTGCTGGAGGAAAAAAAGGGAGTGAAGTATTTAAAAAGATACATTTTACAGAACAATGGCTATACTCTTTCATGGTGAACAACACTATTCACATTACATAGCACATGAGATTTTGGTACAAGGTCGCATTTTGCATCTTATATTGAGTGCCTGCGGCTTTGGTGTTAGAGATCACACACGCAGGGCCAGGCAACAGAATTCGGCTTGCAGGTGGCCATGGTAAGCCATAGTCTTTCGGCTTCTGCAACCTTCGTAACAGCAGCCCCCTTCTTTCCCATACCAAGCAAAGCCCGTCAAGCTGGCTTTACTGCTGCAGTTTTCCTGTTAACATGCAGCAGCAGAAACCAAACTAATCCCCTCCCCGCATCCAATTCTCTGGGATGATCACTTTTCCCCTCCCCCCACCGCGTGGCTAGTATCTGGAAGATCCCTGCTAGCCAAACGTGAACAGCTCAGCGCCAATGTCCCCCGTCCCACCGTGTGGCTAACTGCGGGGAGGATTTCTTTTCAGCCACAGGCAAACAGCCCAGTAGGAACAGGTACCTCTGAATGTCCCCTTAATCAAATTCCCCTATTTCAACCAGGTGACCATGAACGATATCACTCTTCTGAGGATAACAGAGAGAGATAAAGAATGGATGTTGCTTGAATGCCAGCAAACACCGGGACCATACGCTGCCAGGCTTTGTCATGCAATGATACCAAATTACTGGCTGCTGGCCTGGCGTGGTAAAGTGTCCTACCATGGAGGACGGAATAAGGCTGCTTTCCCCAGAAACCACCTGCAAAGACTTTTAGAGTACCTTCAGGAGACCTTCATGGAGATGTCCCTGGAAGATTTCCACTCCATCCCCAGACACGTTAACAGACTTTTCCAGGAGCAGTACTGGCCACAAATGCGTCCCAAGTCCTCAAGGCTACTTAATCATTAAAAAACGCTTGCTTTTATAACATGTATTATATTTTAAAAGGTACACTCAGCAGAGGTCCCTTCTCCCACTTCATTGGGTTGGGAGGGTATTTCAGTCAGGGTGATAAAAAGATCCTGGCTGTTGGGGAAAACAGTGTGCTGTGTGCTCTCCTCAAGCTCGTCGTCCTCCTCATCTTCCCCATCTGCAAAATCCTCAGCCATGGCGGAGAGTATCCCATTCTTGGAGTCCACGGACAGGGGTGGGGTAGTGGTGGCGACCCCCCTTAGAACTGCATGCCTCTCAGCATAGAAGTGGTGTGTTTGGGGCTCTGTCCCGGAGCATCCATTTGATTCTTTGGTTTTCTGGTACGCTTGTCTGAGCTCCTTAAGTTTCACGTGGCACTGTGTTGCGTCCCTGATGTAGCCTCTGTCCCTCATGGCCTCTGAGATTTTTTTGAAATGTTTTGGCATTTCATCTTTTGGAACGTAGTTCTGATATCATGGATTCCTCTCCCCATACAGCGATCAGATCCAGTGCCTCCCGTTCGGTACATGTTGGAGCTCTTTTTCGATTCTGGGACTGCATGGTCACCTGTGCTGATTAGCTCGCCTGGCCAAACAGGAAATGAGATTCAAAAGTTCCCGAGGCTTTTCCTGTACACCTGGCCAGTGCATCTGAGTTCAGAGTGCTGTCTGGAGCGGTCATAATGGTGCACTGTGGGATAGCTCCCGGAGGCCAATACCTTCGAATTGCATCCACACTAACCCTAATTCGAAACGGTGATGTTGATTTCAGCACTAATCCCCTTGTTGGGGGGAGTACAGAAATCGGTTTTAAGAGCCCTTTATGTCGGAAAAAAATTGCTTCGTTGTGTCGATGGTTAATTCAGATTTAATGCTGCTAAATCCAACATAAACTCGTAGTGTAAACCAGGCCTGAGTGATATAATGATATGGAAGTATTTTCCTATGTTGAATCATCCCTCATCCTACAACAGAACAAAAATCTTTGTCCCATTAATATGCAAAAGCCTGCTCCTTCGCCGTTCTAATTCGACAGGTCTAAATTAGGCTTAATATACTGCAATGCACTACGTAGACCAAGAAAAGAGTAAGTGCAGCTCTTGGCATTTAACACTCCTGAAATAGTCACAACTACCAGGTAGAATTATTACTAACAAAGTAATCTTTAAGTTTTGATATTTTAAGTAGTTAATAACAGTCTTGGATGATAAATTAGCAGTTTTCAGGGTGTTAGAAAACATTTATTGTCTAAAGGAATTCGCTAAACTATCAATAATGTACAGTAGGGATTCAGCAGGGACGGTGACTTTTTATGATACATTCAAGTAAATTATTGATCAGCCCTTGATGATGATTGACATGAATGTGAGAGCTCCAGGCCTCAGTTACTAATAGCAGCTGAGAACATTAATAGCTGTAGAGCTAGCATAAGTCACAGAACCAAAGATCTCCTCCAGCCCTAGGGAATCCTCGCAACAATGGACTCACATAAGAAAAGAAAGGGTTCTGCTTGTAGACAGAAATGTTAACCAGTGCACCAGGCCCAGAGGAAGCTATAATTAAATAGACACAGGCTGTACTGTATTGCATGCTATTAAGCTTCCTTTCATATGACCCAATCCGGTGGTGAGTTGGGCCCTTCCTCAGATGTACTGCGCGCCCTCATATCTAGGGCCCCACCAAATTCGTGGCACAATTTCACGGACATAGGATTTTAAAAATCGTAAATTTCATGATTTCAGCTATTTAACCCTGAAATTTGATGGTGTTGTAATTGTAGAGGTCTTAATCATAGAGTACTTAATCATAGAATATCAGGGTTGGAAGGGACCTCAGGAGATCATCTAGTCCAACCAAAGGAGGGTTTTTTTTGGGGGGGTGGGGTTGCAAGGTTATTGTAGGCATGGGGTTGCAGTACTGCTACCCTTACTTCTGCACTGCTGCTGGTGGTGACTCTGCCTTCAGAGCTGGGCATCTAGAGAGTGGCAGCTGCAGGCCGGGAGCTCAGCTCTAAGGGCAGCACTGCTACAGGCAGCAGCACAGAAGTGAGGATGGTAGGGTATGGTATTGTCACCTTTGCTTCTGCCCTGCTGCCTGCAGAGCTGGACGGCTGGAGAGTGGTGGCTGCTGACTGACAGCCCAGCTCTGCAGGATGCAGCGCAGAAGTAAGGGTGGCAATACCATATCAGGCCATCCTTAATTCTGCACTGCTGCTGCTGGTGGCTCTGCCTTTAGAGCTGAGCTCCTGGCCAGCAGTTGCCACCTTCCAGCTGCCCAGCTCTGAAGGCAGCATTGCCACCAGCAGCAGTGCAAAAGTAAGGGTAGCCGTACTGCACCCCGCCAACCCCCCTACAATCACCTTGCGACTCCCCCACAACTCCTTTTTGGGTCAGGACCCCTACAATTACAACACCAACCCTCCAGCACCACACCACTCAATTTCAGAAACCCGTACCAGTAAAGAAGTGGGTTGCTATTGCCCTTTGGAAGCTGGCAACACCTGACCACTACCGATCAGTTGCCAACCAGTTTGCAGTTGGGAAGTCAATTGACGGGGAGGTGGTTGTATAGGTTTACCAGGCTATTAGAACTGAGATCCATTCACAGCTGGGTGCCATTACCTAAGTCCTTGAAATTATATTGGGTTTTCAGAATGGTTTTCTGAACTGTGCAGGGGTCATCGATGGAACACACTTCCCTAAACTTTGCCCTCTGAAAGGAGTTGGTAAATGCATGAACCACAAAGGCTATATTCACTGCTTCTCCAAGGCTTAGAGGACCATAGGGGTCAGTTCATGGACACAGATGTTAGGCATACAAGACAGGTCCATGATGTCAGACTGCTCAGGAGATCAAGGTTGTTGCTGCAGAGGGAAACAAGGGAATTTATTCCCCCAAAATGAGGTGAGACTATACAGTGTTTTTGTGCCAACAGTGATTTTAGTGGACTCTGCATATCTGCTCATACTGTGGGTCATGGAGCCTTACCCCAAAACTGCCAGCCCAAGAAAAAGGGAATTCAACCACAGGCTGAGTAGCTGCAGAATGGTGGTGGAGTGCACCTTTGGGCATTTGAAAGCACATTGGCGAAGCCCCAGACCCATCTTGATGCCAGCATGGTTCTGATTATTGTGGCATGCTGTGCTTTACATAACATATGTGAGGCTAAAGGGGAATACTCTGAGTGGACAGAGGACAAAACTGCTTTCCAACGCTTGTATAGGCAACCTGATTTCAACCATGTGCACGCTGCTCCTGGTTCTCAGCAGGCGAGGGAAATTGTGGTGCTAGATGCTTGCATGTCATGGAACGGAGGGGAGCCAGAAGGTAAATTGGGACTGTGTCCCAGTTTATTGTGCTGAGGTCAGAATCGTAATGCTGTGGTGCTGCTTGACAAGCTCAGTAGAGCATTTCCGTGTACTTCTATTGCAAGATATCTCAATGGGTTTTCATCCCTTGCAGTTAACTGGGTGACGATGGACCCTCATTGTTAACACCTTTAGCTGTGGTTTTGTGCTGTGGAGACTTTTAATGCACTTTAATGCCATCATTAAGCAATGTTTTTGTTTCATGTTAACTGCTCTGTTTCGGGTTGATTTGTTGTGGGGGAAGGGGAGGAGCTTTAAGCATTGTTACAGTAACTATACACGTTTGGGGCGGGACTTGCACATTCCTTCCTTACCATGCTGTCTGATACCATATCTCCGAGCTCTTATCAAGTGCGATGCATGATTGCTCCCGTGGCCTGACTACTCCCATGGTTGCCAGTGATAACTGGTTGGTTGGGGAGCCATTAAAGCGCTGGGTGTCAGGTATCTTCACTGTTACTTTTGTTTCCTTTGTATTCTCGCTTAATTATCATCAAAGACATAAATATATTTCAGTTAACTTGCCTCCTGATTTTCATTGTGGTGCAGTGGACAGCAACAGTTATTTCACAACATATTTCAGGGCCCTATAGTCAGCAGAGATCTGGACTCAGCAGTGAGTCAGAGCTGCCTGTGCAGAATACAGGCAATGGCTGCTTGGTGGGTGCATGTTGGGAACTACCTTGCTTGAAAGACCAGCTAGGAATTTTTTCAAGTGGCTCCTATTTTTTCCCCTCATGCAAGAAACCATAACCCTGACCAAAACTATTCCTAAATCTGGGAATGTTAAAAATCCAGAACTGGATTGGACTATTCTGGCCTCAGCCCTTCTCTACTTGCAATCAAGTCTATTTGAAAATGCTCAAAAGTGATGAGGATTTTACTCAAGATGAGCTTCTTACTTTCCAAGGTCAGGTTGGTGGTGTGACCAGCTTCAAAAGTTTATGTAAGGGCTCAAGAATATATAGGCAAGGAGAGGAAGGTGTTAATCAGTCTTCAGTATTGGGCCAAAAATAATGAAAGAACATACTGACATTATGAAGCACCAAACAAATTTGTACCACTTAGATACTTCATACCAGCAATTATATAACTATTTATATGTTCCTTTCTCTACAGCATGAAGATGACCAAAGTCAGTTTAATGTGAACCAGCTGCTACAATATACATATATTTGGAAGGTGTCCAGGTAAGAATGTTAGTAGTTCGAGTAGCTGCACTTAATAACTGTATATATTTGCTGTCAGCACCTACATGCCCTGGGCTGTGATTTCATCAACACTTATAAGCTAAGCAGAGCCAGGCTTGTACATGGATGGGAGAACTACAAAGACAACACAGGGTGCAGCATGAACCATTGCTGAGCTTTCAATAAATGCCATTTCTTCCAATGAGTCAGTATTAAGCCAATATTGCACCACTGTGTTAGTGGTCATGGTGCGATTGGAGGTGCTTCTGACAGTAATTAGTGAAGTCATTAGATACTGATCTTTGTCATTTGACAGAAACCCTGAACCAGGCCATGTGACTGGACCAGCAATTAAAGCATTTCTGTGCATCAGATTCTTATCACAGTACTGTCTTTGAGATGAAAAGCAAAGCTGATGTCTTGTGCTCTTGTATTCCTAAGAAGTCATGCAGAGCCAGGTTGTTTTAACCCTTGTGCTCTGGCTAAATTCTGGCTGGGGATGGAGATGGCAGCAAGTAAAGTAAAATGAGTTGAATGGTTTTTTTCCTTCTGTCCTCACTGGTTGGTTGGCAGAACTGTCTGTTTTATTGAACTATATTTTCTCCCTGTCCTCTTCCTTTCACCCTTTAACGTTGAGCATGTATATGACATTTTCATTATAGATTATATCATAAATTAAAGAAAAATTGTATTATCTCCAGTTTGCAACAAAATGGCTTTCTGTACACCTTATAATTTCAGTATAGTTGGCTATAGTGCTTTCTGCCATCTATAGCATTTTTACAAGCACAATGAGTGTTAACTGTGTAGTTAAACCCTGTTATAACTAGCATTGTTAAAATAACAACTCACTACAAATCCATGAGAATGGTGTTATGTAGAGAGAAATTATCATTATACGGCATTTATAGCAGTGTTTGGGTCTTAGAATTTTCTCTTTATGAACAGGAGAACTTAAAAATTACAGCTGGGAGAAAAACATTTCCACCCTTCCCCCCCCCCCCCAGACACACTTCTCGAAAGTTCCCTGGATTGAAGGAGCTATAATTTTCTCATGCTGCTGCTCATAAAAAGAGAATTTGCAGAGCCAAATACCAATATAAATACTGTGATAATGGCTTCACTCTTCATAACACAGTCTTTGTAACCAGATGCTATTTTAACAAGGGTAGTTATAACAGGGTTCGAAATAGCTCTAGGGCTGATGTGTCAAGGACACCCAGATCTCTCATAGAAGATTAGGGTTGGAAAAGACCTCAGGAGGTCATCTAGTCCAACCCCCTGTTCAAAGCACAACTAAATCTTCCCAGCCAGGGCTTTGTCAAACCCGACTCTTAAAAGGATGGAGATTTCACCGCCTCCCTAGGTAACCCATTCCAGTGCTTCACCACCCTCCTAGTGAAATACTTTTTCCTAATATCCAACCTAGACCTCCCTTACTGCACCTTGAGACCATTGCACCTTGTTCTGTCATCTGCCGCCACTGAAAACAGCCTAGCTCCGTCCTCTTTGGAACCGCCCTTCAGGTATTTGAAGGCTGCTATCAAATCCTCACTCACTCTTCTCTTCTGAAGACTAAATAAGCCCAGTTCCCTCAGCTTCTCCTCATAAGTCATATGCCCCAGCTCCCTAATCATTTTCATTGCCCTCTGCTGGACTCTCTCCAATTTGTTCACATCCTTTCTGTAGTGGGGGGACAAAAACTGGATGCAATACTCCAGATGTGGCCTCACCAGTGCCAAATAGAAGGGAATAATCAATTCCCTCAATCTGCTGGCAATGCTCCAACTAATGCAGCCCAATATGCTGTTAGCCTTCTTGGCAACAAGGGCACACTGTTGACTCATATCCAGCTTTTCAACCACTGTAATTCCCAGGTCCTTTTCTGCAGAACTGCTGCTTAGCCAGCTGGTCCCGAGCCTGTAGCTGTGTATGGGATTCTTCCTTCCTAAGTGTAGGACTCTGCCCTTGTCCGTGTTGAACCTCATCAGATTTTTTTTTGGCCCAATCCTCCAATTTGTCTAGTCACTTTGCACCCTATCTCTACCCTCCAGCATATCTACCTCTCCCCCTAGCTTAATGTCATCCGTGAACTTCCTGAGAGTGCAATCCATCCCATCACCCATTAATGAAGATGCTGAACAAAACTGGCCGCAGGACCAACCCCGGGGACACTCCGCTTGATACTGCCTGCCAACTAGACATTGAGCCATTGATCGCTACCCGTTCAGCCCGATGATCTAGCCAGCTTTCTATCCACTTTATAGTCCATTCATCCAATCCATACTTTTTTAACTTGCTGGCAAGAATACTGTGGAGAGACTATATCAAAAGCTTTTTTAAAGTCAAGATAGATCACGACTTTCCCCATATCAACAGAGCTAGCTCTCCCTCAACTTTCACTGAGCAACTTTTGAGTTGGAGTGAGGAATATTTAGCTTTTATATAATAATAGTTAACTCTGATAGTGTGTTTCATCCATAGATCTCAAAGTGCTTTATAAAGGAAGATAAATATCACATTTCCCATTTTACAGATGGGAAAAAAACAGAGAGGTGAGGTGACTTGCTCAAGGTCACCTTGAACTATATGGGATATTTTCAAAGGATCTGTTTAGTTTCTTTCAAACACAAATCACTTCATAAAAAACAAAATGCTTGTTTACTGTCTGGTTCTCTTTCCCCTCCTGTATTTTTCCTGGACTGGCTCTTAACTTATTCATAAACAGAGGTTTTCTTTCCTGCTACCTATGCCAGAAGGAGATTTAGCAGTGACCTTTTTAGGCTATGTCTTCACTGCAGAATTAATTGGAGTGTAGCTAACTCCTCTTGAGTTAGCTAAGCTCATGTGTGAGTGGCTACACTGCAAGCAGTAGCTGAGCTGTTGTGCTTATTCAGCATGTAGCCTCTACTAGTTCTAAGGCCATCCAACTTGAATTGAAAGCACTAACAGAATTGAGTTAAAGGATTTTGTGTGTGGATGGGACTTGTATCACTGGAAGTAACTCTGCAGAGAAGACTTGTCTTGTAATGTGATTTATTTCCAAGATGCCCTCCTTTGCTATTCTTAATAGCAATTTGTGTGTGGGCAACCCCATCGTAATGAAATGCCACAGTGTGATATTTGTGTCATGATATGGCAGAATGAAATAACATTTTTGTCCCAGGAGCCAAATTGGTTAAGATGGTCACCCTCAACTAGCTCTCATGGAGAATAATGAACACATGACTTCTTTAGCTGCTATCAGCAGGCCTGGGATGAAGTGAAGAGAATGAGCTGATCTCTTATCCTTGCAAATCAGCAGATTGCTCTTATAGGCAAGGTGGTAGCTAATGAAACAAATCAGTATATCTACGGGTAGGTGCTATGGTTCCATCCCTCACTATAATGAACACCCAGAGTGAAATTCAAACTTGGTGTAAGTTTCTGGACATCAGTGGAATTGTATTCACTTACACCAGAGCTAATTTTGGCCCATATTCCTCAGCATCAAGATGCTGTAAAATACAACATGCTAGCTAACCTGATGGGAGTAGTTAAATATAGGGGTTTTTTATCAGCATATTAATAAATTGTCTTTTGGAAAGGAAACCTGGCAGCACTCCACAAGAAGTACAGCTATCAGGAAATTAAAAAATTAAATGCTGAAGTGTATGTAGTATATTACTCTGCATTATCATGTACAAGTTTGAGTAGAAATCAACATTTGAGAGTGGTTCTCACAATTTGCTGCCTTATGTTGCAAAACTGTTGTTGTATATTACCTGATCTGCTAATGTCATTGGATCCCTGGATATATGTTGGTTCTACTATGATACATTCACGAGCAAAACAAATTGCAGGATTGAGGCAGGAGCAGACTCAGGGGATAGAGATCTACACTAGGTTTATGTGGGTTACATCAGTTTCCCAAGTCCAGACTGAATGGAGTAGAAAAGTAAAGCCAAAGCTTAAATGTTAGAAAGTAAGGGCAATCATTGAAACTGAAAGAATTTGAAAAAATTAAATGTGTAAATATTAGAAATAAGTAATTATTTAAATGTATTATTATTTCAACACTGTCCCTTTTTAAAAATGTACTTTTCTACACTGGTGATCTGGTTCAGAGTTTATAAAATTAAGAATTATTTCCAGTTGTTTTGCAGATGTAGGGGTTGATTAGCCATAGATTTCCACCCTATTTTGTGACCCTAGGCAGCAAAGCACTTAAGGCCATCTCTATTCAAAAAAGCATTTAAGCACACGCTTAAGTTTCAATACACACAGTCAATGGGATTTAAGCATATGCTTAGCTTTAGGCAGTTGCTTAAGTAGTTTGCTGAATTGGGGCCTTATGTTTGTAAAAAGTAGGTATAAAATGCCACCAGATTGGAGAGGTAGCACTTTAAACCTACTTTGTGCAAGGGTAAGTGACTACATAAGGGTAGTGAAGTGTCACGTTCAATATTCCTTGAAATCTACATAAGCTACTTGTCTAATCTACTTGTCTTGATTCTGAATTCATATTTACATCAATGTAAAATCACCGTGGCCAATGAAGTTATTCCTGATTTATAATGTGAGGTAAAAATAATGTTCACTTTTTTTTTCTACCTACCATTAACTGAATGTTGATTTTATTTTTATTTTTTTAATTTCCAGGAAGAACCTTGTTACATTTATTATGAAATATGGAGGTCAAGTGGAATATCTATTGCAAAATGAGGTATTTGTTCTCAGCCTGTTTTGCCAGAAAAGCATTAGCTTACTTGTGAAAAGTCTCTAATTATTAGATTAATCTGCCTCCCTAAAGAGGACTCTTAATAGAAGCTGTTTAACCTGTTTTGGAAAGGGTGTGGAAATTCTTAACTAAAATTAATGATATCTAAATTATGATAAATGCTACAAGATTAAAACATTCATGGTAACTATTTCCTAGTGTTAGGGAACAACAAAAGGATCCAAGGCTCATTTTGAGTTACCACCCAAATATTTGGATCTAGTTTTATTGTAATCACTTGAGTCTGCAGAATTTGCCCCTCCCCCCAATTCTGCAAACACTTAAACATGTATTTCTGTGGTACTATCACATGCATAAAGTGAGATATGAGTTTGAGTTTTCAGGATCAGGTTTAAACATAAAACTTGAGGGGGTTCCAATTCAACTGTAAAAACCACCAGAAAAGCTTAATTTTAGCCTTTCACTCTCAACCGTAGGCAGAATCTAACCCCAAAATGAAGATACATGTTTAAATGACAGATAATTTGGGAGGGAATGAAGAAGACAAATAATAGGTTGAGATGAAGTTCTGGAGGTGGTGCAGACTCATCTTATTTTTGGTTAAACTAGTTCTTCCTTATTTCATTTATGATTTGGGAAATAAAAGAAAGCACAAGACCTTGTTAGGTCACAGAATATACTCATGCAGCAACTTGAAGCTATTACAGTTTGATGCAGTAGAGTTTAACTAGTTGTGCTAAAGTAAGGAATTCTCTTGCAAAATGTTACGCGCCAGAACACAAAACAAAAAACAAAAAATACACAACCAAAAATCTCCATTCAGTTTTAGGGTACTAATCCCTTGCCACCTCAGATTTCACTTTTTCAAGATATTTTTGTGTAGTGGATATTTCCATTTTGAATTATGAAAAATTACCAAAAATTCCTGCAAAAAAATTACCTTTGTGTGAAAATCCTTGAAACTTTTCTTTTGCAGGATCCCATCATCTGTTCAATTGCAGCCTGGGCTGTGTTTTAGTGAAGCCCCATAATGGCATTCATAGATCAGCAATTCAGGACCGAAACGACACAGCAATTTCAAACTAAGGCCCTGATCCTGAAAACACATAGGCATTTGCTTAATTTAACTCATATGAGCAGTGTTCCTTTGAACTCAGTGGAAGTACTTATGTTTGTGAAGTTAGGCACATGTTTAAGTGTTTACAGGACTGTGCTCTGAGACCCCAGTACTGCAGCCTGTTAGACTTTTATTTATGTGAGAAGTTCCATTAAGTTCAGTTATACATGTGTGCTTGCGGGATTAGCACCAAAGAAAAAAGGGTTCTAAACTGGAAAGGAGCTATGCACAACATTAATCACACAATTAACTGCACTCCAAGCTCCATATCCTGCAATATATACTGCGTAGGCAGACCTCTGCACCTATATAAAATCCCTGGGGCATCCCTTCTCTTAAGATTTTTACCTGGAGTTCCTAGCCATCAAAGGCTAATCTAACCTAAAGACTAGTTTGGACAACACGCAATTATTTGTTGCAGTCTACAAATATTTGTAGTTTACCCTATCGTAAACTCATGATACTTAAATTTTAGCATGAGTTAGTTAACAGTTGTTAAAAACAGTGTTTTTGCAGTGTTGATATGGCCATAGTTTACCTCAGGATCAGGGCCTAAATTTGTGCCTTGTTGAGTTCACAATCCTTTCCTGAAACTACAGTGGTGTTGTCTTTATTCTTCACTGTGTTGCACCAGTTTTAGGCCAGTTGTAACTCCATTGTAACACAGCAGAGAATTGGGCTGTGTATATGAAATTTTCCATGCACATAAAAACTATTATTATTAGAATTAATTGTTATGGTAGCTGGCCTGAAAAAGTTATGAAGTGGTCATGGAATCTGCCTGTTTAGCTTGCAGCAGTGCAGGAAGTTAGGAGGGTAAGTCCATCCCTATTCAGTAGAGCACTTAACTTTAAGCCAATAGGACTTAGGTACTTGCTTAACATTAAGCATGTGGTTAAGTGCTTTGCTGAACTCAGACCTTAGTCTTCCTCCAGCTCTGGTTTTAAGGTGGCAGAACTCCACCTCAGTAAATTTGTTTCAGTCATTTACATACCCACATCTTCAAATCCCATAAGTCATGAGTATTTGTTGAAAAACTTTAAAGTTGTGGAATCCATGAGTGAGATCCATGGCAGAACTGTAGTCCTTGCTATTATTAATGTACAGTAAATGCCCTACAAGCTAGATGCTGCTATTACAAAATGAAAATCAGAAAGATAGAAGTATGGAATATTTGGCACAAGAAATGCAGTTTGACCAAACATGTATGGAGCATTTCCACAGAATTAATGCCCTAAATGTTAGCCATTCTGATCGCCCGAATCATCTCTTGTAATTTATAATAAACTTCCAGTTAACCTGTAAAGAAACTATTGTTTAACTTTTGATAAAGGGGTGTTCCACAGTGGGATGGTGTTTTAATTATAGAAATTATTTAAACATCAAAATATCCTCCAAAAGTTATAGTATTAAATAGTAGTATTTAAATATTTTCAGTAAAATAAAACATGTACTTTATGTTGACTTTAATTCTTCCTGAATTTTAGGACATTTAGAACAAAAACCTCCCGAAATAGCTACAGAAAAATGAGTGTCTCTGTGTTCAGTCCATTAAGGTGAAATCAATGTGATATATCTATATCTGGAAAGGGAAGACTCTCCAGGTATTAAATGTCTGTCTGGAAAGAGAGATGATGAGAGAAAAATCTATCATCAGTCATATCTAGTTTAAAATATTTTTCATATCTTTGTCCTTTAAGGCAATAAGATCCATGCCTTCAGAGTACCAAGTCCATAAACCATACCTATTTATAAAATGTCTTGCTTCACACTTAATGGCACGTCATATCATGGAAATGCAAACACTCTTCAAAACTTTCCAACATGCTTTTTTATAGGAATCCACAATGTATTCTGACAATATTAAACAAGATATTTTTCCTCCAGAGGAAGTACAGCAATCACCCTATTCATGGAATAGCCTTGTGTGTCTGCAATGATAATGTATTACTCTGAAAATTCCTGTGTGTGCGTGTGTCTGTAGAGATAAAGTCCCTTGTGTTACAAATCCATATCCACATGTGGAAAAGAAAAATAGTAATATTCTCCAGGTCCATACAATAAAAAAGCCCACATAATCCTCTGGCTTTGTCATCGTTAAGGTGATGACAAAGCTGTCCCATTTTAGCAGCTCCTGCCAGTATGGTTATATGTACTCTGTACATACAGAGAGGAAAATCTGCAAGCATTTAATTTAAAAATCAACGTGATGGGGGGAGGGGAAAGGAGGAAGAAAGGAAAATGCAATAATTAAAAAGGGACAGGTTAGAAAGTGATGAATCAATTTAAGGCTGAAGGAAGCTCCAAAGTTTGTTAGAGAATACAAACAACCATAAGCAATCTCCTTCCCCTTCAATCCTAAGGCAATATTTTCTTTTAAAAAGTGTGTTCATTTTATTTTTCAGAATTCTGTGAGAGAGGGTGTCTAATATATCCCTGCTCTAATTAAGTCAGGGGAGTTAGACCAGTGATAGTTATTCCATGTATTTATTTATTTGTATTAATGATAGATATTAACCTTCTTGTTACAGTTCAGTTACAGGCCTTCAGTTTAGAAATAAAAAAGTTCATTTTAGGGGCAATTTTTCTCTTTCGATCATAGAAATGGATGAGTTACAAAAATAATTTTATCAGCACATTAACACACTGTAGCTCACTGAAAGGAATGTTATCAATACAAAGACATAGAGAATATTTTAGGAGGAGAGTTTTTGCTTGCTCATGGAATGAATTTCCTTCTTTAAGGCAGTCAGTAGTAAAAATAAATAAGGAATCCATGGAAATTATTTTAAATATTCTCCCCAATATAGAGTATGTAGTATTTACAGAGATCCCCTTTTAGATTCCTGGAGTCATAGAGTTTAAGGCCAGAAGGGATGACCAGATCATCTAGTCTAAATATTACAGGCCACCAAAACCACCCAGCACCCAAGCACTAAAGCCAACAACCTATATTAGACCACCATATTCCAGCCTGCAGGACACTAGACTGTTGTGTGCCACAGACAGAGAGTAGGAAGGAGCACCAATGCCCGAAGCCTCGCAATGGCAAGGAAATGACTACCTGAAATATACCCAGGTAATCCTGGCAAATGACCCGCACCACAAACAGCAGAGGAAGGCAAAATAAACACCCAAGGTCACTGCCTATCTGATCTGGTGGAAAATTCCTTCCCAACCCCACACATGGTGATGAGTTAGATCCACAGCATGTGGGCAAGAACTAGGCAATCAAGCTCCTAAGAGAGAGACTGATGGTACCCCACTTCAGAGCCCTGCCCCCCACTCCAGTGCCCCATCTCCAGCCCTGATGCTTCAGAGGAAGGACATAAAACAAAAAAATGAGAATAAACTGGGAGAGGGGAAGTCCCTTCCTGACTCCTGCAGGGGGCTGTCTGAAACCCTGAACAATATGGTTTTAGGAACAAAATATGTTAACTTGAAGTGAGCCCCAGGGCTGCTGAGCCCTGTGCCTCACCATTACAAGCAACCCTGTTGTACAATCATACACATACATTTGTCCAGTGCTCTCCTAAAGTTGTTTTGCCTTCCCACTCCTACTGGGAGGCTGTTCCTGAATCTCACCCCTCTGATGGTTAGAAACATTCTTCAATTTCCAGCCAGAATTTGTTCATGACCTGTTTGTATCTATCCGTTCTTGTGCCATCATTGTCTCTTAGCTTAAATAGCTCTTCACCATCCTTGATATTTACCCTGGATGTACTCGTATAGAGCAACCATATCCCCTCTGTAGTCTTTTTGCACTACTAAACAAGCCAAGCTCTTCCAGTCTCCTATTAAACTGGTTCCTCCATTCCCTGGATCATTCTAATAGCTCTTCGCTATACCTGTTCCAGTTTAAATTAATCTTTCTTGAACATGGGTAACCAGACTTGCACACAGTATTCAAAGTGAGGTCTTACCAATGCCTTATAAAATGGCATTAATATTTTTTTCTCTCTCCTGGAAATGAATTGCCTGGCTCTTCATAGGATCACCTTTGTCTTTTTCACAGCCTTATCACAGAGGTGGTTCATAGTAATCCTGTGATCAACTCATACACCCTGGTCTCTATCCTCTGCCATTTCCAGCCCCCAGCTTGTAGAAGAAATTCATATTATTAGACCCTATATGTATGACTTTTCACTTTATACTATTGAATTTCATCCCATTCTGTCACTCCCATCTTCAACATTATCCAGATCTTCCTGCATAATATTCTGATCTTCCTCTGTATTGACGATGCCTCCCAACTTTGTATCATCTGCAAATTTTAATAGCGCACTCCTAGTTTTTGTGTCAAGATCATTAATAAAAAATTGAATAATACTGTTCCCAAGACCAACGCTTGAGGAACTCCAGTAGTAAGTTCCCTCCAGTCTAACAAGTTTTTAATTGCCAAAATCACTTTTTCCCTTTCTTAAGTATAGGTTCAACATTAGCTATTCTCCAGTCATATGGTATTAATACGTCTGAATATACAGCTGTATTATAAATCCTTATTACCAGACCAGCAATTTCATGTGTTTATTCTTTCAGTATTCTGGGATGTAAATTATCCCTTCATCCTGATTTGAGTGTATTAAACTCTTTAAGTTTTTGTTTCACCTCAGATGAAATAAATTTTATTTCTAGACACTCATTCCCACGAGCCGTATTGCCTTCCTGCACATGTTCTATATTATTATCCTTATTGAAAACAGAGGCAATTTATTTATTTAGCTTTTGTGCCATACCTAGATTATCTTTAATCTTCTTCCCGTTCACACTGCATAGTGGTCCAACCTCATCCTTCTTTATTCTCTCTTTATTTATGAAACTAATAAACCTCTTATTATTTATTTTAATTTCCTTGGCAAGATCTGTTTCTTCTTGACTTTTTACAGTGCTCATTTTATTCCTACATTTTCTAATCTCCACAATGTAGTTTTCTTTGCTGATCAGTTCCCTTTTCCATTCCCTCTGGGCTCTCTGCTTACTCCTAATAACCTTTTTGAGGAGGGTATTCATCTACCTGTGTATGGAGCCTTTCCCTACAAGTTTTTTCCCCTAGCTTGTGATGCAAATTTTTAGTTTTTGAACTGTTGATTTGAAGAAATTCCAAGCCTCCTCCACATTTAAGTTCTTGAGCTCTTTAGTGCAGTTGATTTGAGAAATTCCTTTAATTTCCCAAAGTCTGCCCCTTTGAAGTAAAAAATCATAGTTGATGACCTGGTTTTGATTATCCTTCCATTTAATTTAAACTGAATCAATTTATCATCACTTGATCCAAGATTATTTCCTATGACCTTCTATGATGTCTTCACTACTTACCAGAACCAAGTCTAAAATAAACTACATCACTTCTTGCTGATTCAGTGACAATTTGAAGAAAAGTGACATTATCACTTCCAGGAATAAATGGGACCTACCATAATTAGTAGCATTCATTCTTCAATCCATATCCAATATGTTTGTCTCCCATTATGACACAATTTCCGATAGTACTTATCTTTCTAATAATATTTGAAGAGATCTCTATCCATATGAGTGTGACCCTAGGGGCCTATAGCAACCCCCTAACATTATCCTGATTCAACCTTTTTTACAATTGTTACCTAAAGTGATTTTGACCCAAACAGATTTTCACTGATGTACAACACTATCCTATCCTATCAACTTTACCTTTACTCCTATCTGTCCTAAGCAGCACATACCCTTCAGTACCTGTATTCCAGTTTTGAGTGCTTTTCACCAGGTTTCTGTAATCCCTGGTTTACTTTGTCGACTTTAAGGTCAGAAGGGACCATCATCATCATCTAGTCTGACCTCCTGCACTTTGCACATCACAAAATCTTACCCACCCACTCCTGTAATAAACCCCTAATCTCTAGCTGATTTACTGAAGTCCTCAAATCCTGGTTTAAAGACTTCTAGTTACAGAGAATTCACCATTTACACTAGTTTAAACCTTCAAGTGACCTGTGCCCCATGCTGCAGAGGAAGGTGAAAAATCCCCAGAGTCTCTGCCAGTCTGACCCAGGGGAAATTCCTTCCCAACCGCAAATATGGTGATCAGTTATATCCTGAGCCATGTGGCCAAGACCCTGCCCCAGTAATTCCAGTTCCTCCATTTTATTTATACTCCTCACATTAGTATACAAATATTTCCATTGTTTCTCTAGGACCTCACCCAGTTTTCTATCTGGATTAGAGATAATCCTTTCACTAACTGTAACAACTACTTGTCTACCACTCCACTCAATATTTGTAATTTTTTTCTCTGTGGTGTTGATACTCTTACTTTGTGATGTTCCATTATCCTTTACTATATCTTCATTTAGCCGATTTTCCTCCTCCTGTGTATTGAAGTCCAGTTGTGGAGATTTCATGAGTCTCTCTCAACCTTCTCCATTTCCTAGTTAAAAGCCCTTCTTATCAATCATGCCAGCCTTCGTCCCAAAACTTTAATACTCAAGTGGAGTCCATCAGTTGAGAAGAGTCTCTTCTTTGAATATCTTCCTATGGTCAATCATCCCAAAACCTTCCTGATAGAACCAATCCTTGAGCCATCTGTTGATTATCATGATCTTGTCATGTCTTTACCCTTCTTCTCTAGGGACCAGAAGAATTCAGCTGAAAATCGCCTGAGTTTCCTCTTCTTTAAGCACCTTACCCAGCCAAGTATACTCATCCTTGAATCATTATAGTGGAAATCGAGCAATGTCATTCATCCCAACATGCAGCACAATCAGTGGATTTATCTATGCTCCCGTCCGGATCCTCGTCAGCTTCATGTCCACACCTCGTATCCTTGCTCCTGGCAGACAGCATACTCTCCTCTAGATCTGGTCTGGTGAGAGACCTGATGATTCTTCTGAGTATGGAGTCTGCAACCACATAGACCTGTCTCATCCTGGTGTTGGAATGAATCTGTCTTGTGTTCTGTGTCATAGTCCCTGATACATCATCCTCACTTTTCCTTAAACTCCAGTTTCTGGGTTTCTCTGTCATCTCTATCTCTCTTCTGTGGGGACTGGCTTCCCTTCTTTTCTTCCTTGCCACTGTATCTTCTACTTGTCTCCTCCTCATTACACAAATCTTGAGTTGTCTGTACTACCTCCTCTCTCCTGTCCTGCATTATGCCTTCAAATTCCCAACTAAATTCCATCATTATCTCCAGCTGCATCTCTAATCTCTCTAATCTCTGCCATGAGTTCTATCAGGTGACATTTCATGCCTAAGTAGCTTCCATCAGATACCCACTCAAGGATAATATACTCTTTTGGGTCACAAATTCTTAAATACATATCATATATCTGGAACAACTCAGTTTGTGTAAAAGACAGTGTAATTTGGCCAATGGGCTTGCAAAATACAATATTTTAAAGGTCTGGACTTTATCTTCATGAACATTTAATAGATTGGAAATATACATTTTTTGCAGAAAAACAGATTGCAAAATATTCAATTTTCTATCCATGTGTCAGAGGTAATTACTCGAAGGAGTCGGTACTTCTAGGAAGGAGGAACATGGCTATGTAGAATGGCTCATTGGTATGAGTAGGAGACAAAAAGTGACGTTAACTCTGAGGGTTCGTGAAAAGCTTTTGAAGTTTCCAGTTCATCTGGTTGAAGTTTCCAAGTCATCCAGTTCAAGTTCCCACAGAACTTGTTTGTTCAGAATTTGTGGGTTTTTTTTAAATGAAACCCAGCTAAACCACCATGTTTTGCCTTAAAATTAATCTTAGAGGCTAAGTTTGTCACAGTTTTCAATCAAAACAAGGAATTAGTCCATGAAGCTTAGCTTAGATATGCCAAAAGGTTCTTGGATCTCCACAAAACCTTTGGTGAAACTGGCCTGACTCTTTCAGGTATGTAATCAAACACCGAAGCAGGTAATGCCTGGCTTGTTAAAGATTTCATTAGGAAAGATTCACCTTGCTCTATAGGAATCATGTAAGGCATATAGAGTTTCGCGCCCACTGTCTTGAAGACTTTGCTACTCCTCAGTGGTCTGCAAAGTTCCTGGGTTTATGTATGATGTCTTGTCTTTTGTGCCAGACTTATTTTTGGATGCACCCACTGACTTCAGTTTAACTTAGTGATAAGGTTTTTGTGAGGTATTTCTATTAAATGGGTTTTTTTCTCCTTGCCATCAACAGCATAAAGTGGATAAAGTGATTGAAGAAGCTAAAGCAATCTGCAGCTTTCTCTGTTCTGTGGAAACCAGGGCTATTACTGATGCAGTCAAGAAACTCCGTGCAGTGCCACTGGGAAAAACACAGGTAAAGGATGCACTGAAACCTTTACAAAGTTGGCCAGAAGTGCTGATGTCCTATTTCCTCTTGGACACCATAACTTAAGTAGGTATCATTCATTTCTTCATTGATCAAGATGATGAGTCAAGATACTGCCTTGCTACTTATTTTCTTAGAGGTGAATATTAGGAAGAGGCAGCTTAAAAAGAGAAAAGGTTGTGAGCAATGAAATGTATGACTAGAAAGCAATAAAAGGTTGGTCTTGTGGGTAAGGTACTGAACTTGGACATAGGATAGATGGATTATGTTCCCAGCTCTGCCATAAACTTCTTGTGTGACCTTGGGAAAGTCATGTAGGATTAGGTTAGCAGAGGTTCTGAGCACTCAGAGCTCCATTTGAAGTCCGTATCTGGGGAATGCAGATACTCCGCACTACTGAAAATCAGGCCATTAATCACTGTGGGTTAGTCGTGCTAATGCTTTCTCACATTAATGAAATTCGTACTTCAGCATTTTAAGAAGTTTAAGTTTTCCTCTGTCTTTCCATAAGTGGTCTGTATCCTGCTGTCCTTTCTCATTGATTTGAGTTTTCATGTGGAAGGGGCTACAAGATTGGACCCATTCTTGTTGGTTAACCCAGATCTTCATTTCATCCACAATCTATCATTTTATCTCCTACACAGTACACTTAGTTAAATAATCAAATATCAGAACAATGTTTTAGCCCATAAATCTTATGACATATGTAATGTTCTGGGCCAAGGTGCTCGAAGCACCACAGGCCTGGCAGAAAAGGCTTATACACAGCTGTGAGTTATTGGCTTTATTAAAAGTTAGTGACTTATTCGCAACAGGGATTTTAAGCATTGCAGTTACGAAGGCGGGGAACCCAGCACACCGGAGCTTTGCCTGGGACAGAGTCCAATGGAGGGGCAGACAATCAGCATTAATAAGCTCTACACAAAAACAGCTCATGAATATAGAATTAGATGCTTTTTAAAGGAGGGCTTTTTACTATCTTACAAAGGGCCATACAAAGCAGCTATGTCCTTCAAAAACTATTTTTATTCCACAATAACGAAGCAGCTATTTATGTCCCACAGTAACCTCTCAGCTCGAGAAAGCAGAAGTTCCCTGGCTAGGCCGTAACAAAGTCTTCCGCAGTCCCTTAAACTTCTCCCCTTGCTTTTTGAGCGATGTTAAGGACCATGAGGATACAGTGCAGAGGGGAAACCGCACACAGCACTGGGAAACTAGGCCACGGCCGCAAAGGCAGCAAAAATATAAGCCGAGAAGACGGAACAAATACATAGACGTATTTACATTGTATTGGGCAGGACCCAAAGCATACAAATTTGTATATGTAATAGTTTTATTAATTGATTTTAGTAAGGAATAGTTCTGGACGAGGGTTAGGTCTGTGCAGACGCTGATGAAACAGGTTTTTATTACGGCATTTATGGTATATGTACACGGTAAGCAAAACGACGTCGCATTAACAGCACTTTGGGCTAACACCAACTAGGTATTTACGGAGGAGGTGGTAGCTCTTGCAGCGGTGATTCTTATAAGGAGTGCAGCGACAAACGGGAGAGCGAGACCATGAGGGGATAAATCGGTTTTTTTTGGGGGGGGGGAGTATGCATGCTTATTTTTTTTGGTGGTGAGGACTACGGCGGCCTGCAATTTTCGCTATGGTACCATTTACCACATGTTCGCTAATACATGCCACTTGGTCTCGCTCAGGGTGCTGGTTTTTAGACCTACGGGAGGTAAAGGGAACAGATTACACAGGGCCTCTTTTTGCTCCCATTGCATTGGCCACCGCATTCCAGTGGGCCTCGAGGTTTTAGCCTTTGTGTGGGCATCTACATGTCACACGGCCAGAGGGGCTCGTCGAGCATAATGCAGGAGTTGCTGCCAGAGCACCGCTCCCCACAGGGGCTGGCCTGCGAGTTCCCAACCCTTCGCCTCCCACGCAGTTATTTAGGTTCGGAGGCCCTTGTATAATACCTAGCTGTTCGTATTTATTAACGCCAACACATGTTGGACTTTTTCCCTTGGCCAGCGAATCGCTAAGGGTACATAGGGGCGTTGGTCCCCCGCCTCCCTCCCGTGTGTGGCCGTTACGACACACGGAACAGAGGACCTGCCACGCCCTCAATATGGGCACGGCAGTTTCCACTCGGCTGGCGGAGCAGAGGGCTCCGCTGCTTGGTTTGCTTTATATTTTTTTTTTTTGGCACTATGTTTGGTAGGGGGCAGCTGCATTCATTGCTTATATAAGATCGCCGTTGGCTTTTTATTGATTTTTTTGTGAGAGACACCAGCTTGCAAGAGATTTAGCCACAAGGTCTTCTGGGGCACCCGCAACTCCCCTTTTTTTTTTTTGTTCCTCACCTTGCTGCCCTTTCGCAGCCCATATGGCTCTTGGCCTAGCACCCACTAAGGCGGCTTTTAATTGCATAAGGGTGGCTGCCAAGTCTCCCACGCGCCCATTTTTTGCCATGATGACTGCGAGGAGGGAAGGTTTTAACTTATTAGGGGCTAGGCGTAACACTGTGGCTTTAATCGATTTTGTTACCAGTACATTGTTTGGCCCTATTATTTTGCCTGTGGAGACAGCCCAGGCCATTCCCAATTGACAGAGGGCTTGCACCCCTTTTGGAATGGTCTTCCAGGGGCGTGCCTGTGCCTTTAACTCCCCCACCGAGGGGTAGGCCACCTCCACTGCAACCGCCAGCCAGTGGTACAAAGAGGGGCTTTTGATGTCTTGCCCCCCAGCCTGCGGCCACGGTGGGTTCGCCAATTGTGCACGTACCTGAGAGTTTTGCGATAGGACCCCCAACTGTTGAAATTTATAAGAGAGCAACAAAACCGTGTTACCTGCATTGTCCCAGACCCTTACGAGTCACTGCAGGATGCTCTCCCTGGACTCCTGTTGGAACGTTTTTACAATTTTCTGCAACTTACTTCTTTTAAATGTGCGGACAACTTTTTGAGCCACGGCACGGGCCTCCGCCGGTGCTGTGCATTTTTGAGGTTTTTTTTTTAGTGCTCACTGTAAGCGGAGCACCTTTTTATTTTGGGCTCGGATGGCGGTCAGGAGGAGCCACCTTAGCTCTCCCATCGCTTGCCTTTCCGCCCCAGAGCGCCGGTTTACTTTTAACCGCTGAAACCCCTCTACCAGCTTCACGGGTGTAACCCCCGCAGCCTGTTGAAACTCCGGCCAATCCTCCGGGGCAGCCCACCCAGCCATAATCCGCGCTACCGGCCCCCAGTGCTCTGTCGGGGGCCATCCTGGTATGCTCTGTAGGGACAGCGACTGCTTCCCCACTTCCCCTACCTTTGGCCAAAGCGGTATCGCTTCTTAGGGTACCCTGCTCGCTGTGCCAAAAGTTCTGGGCCAATGAGCTCGAAGCACCACAGGCCTGGCAGGAGTACTCTGAAAAAACGAGGCTTACACACAGCTGTGAGTTATTGGCTTTATTAAAAGGTTAGTGACCACCCGCAACGGACTTCAAGCGTTGCAGTCATGGAAGCGGAGAACCCAGCACACCGGAGTTTTGCCTGGGATGGAGGGGCAGACAATCAGCGTTAATAAGCACTACACAAAACCAGCTCATGAATTTAAAATTAGGTGCTTTTTAAAGGAGGGGCTTTTTACTACCGTGCAAAGAGCCATGCAAATCAGCTGTGTCCTTCAAAAACTATTTTTATTCCACAATAACAAAGCAGCTATTTATGTCCCACAATAACCTCTCAGCTCAAAAAAGCAAAAGTTCCCTGGCTAGGCCATAACAAAGTCTTCCGCAGTCTCTTACATGTAAGAACAATCTTCTTAAGGCAGGGGGAAAAATGGGTTAGAAGAAGAGTGTGGAGAGATGCTAATCTACCCCAAAAAATTGTATATGAATAGGCCGGCTGGCTGGATTTTGAATACCATGATGATACCCCAAAGCTGTGATTGGGGAAAGCTAATTTAGTTGTTTTGTAGCATTTCACATAGCATGACAGTGATGCATGGCACAGATTTTTATGGCATATTACACATTTCCCGTCAGTCATTTAAACCTGTGTTCTTCACACTTTCAAACTCCAATAAAATCCTCATTCTCTCCAAGTATTTTTATGTGAGTAAACCTGAGGCTGAGCGGTGAAATGGGCTTGCCAAAGGGTATAAAGTGAGTTCATAGAAGAACTGGAATTTGAACTCAGAAAATCTTATTTTCTAGTCCTATGTTCAATTCTCCTAGACCAGGGATGGGCAAACTTTTTGGCAGAGGGCCACGTCGAGGTTGCACAACTCTATGGAGGGCCAGGTAAGGAAGGCTGTGCCTCCTCAAACAGCCTGGCCCCTGCCCCCTATCCACTCCCTCCCACTTCCTGCCCCTGACTGCCCCCCTCAGAACTCCCGACTCATCCAATCCCCCCTTCTCCTTGACCCCTGACAGCCCCCTCCCCTTGACCCCCCCCTGCCCCAATTCACAATATTTTTGTGAATATTTGTATTTAATTTAAATAGAAATATTTCCAAGAATAGTCTTCTGGTATTTCAGGTGACAAATGCAGTAGAGAAATAATAAAAGAAACTACAGCAGTTTATAAAAAGAAAAGGAGTACTTGTGGCACCTTAGAGACTAACAAATTTATTAGAGCATAAGCTTTCGTGAGCTACAGCTCACTTCATCGGATGCATTTGGTGGAAAAAACAGAGGACAGATTTATATACACACACACAGAGAACATGAAACAATGGGTTTATCATACACACTGTAAGGAGAGTGATCACTTAAGATAAGCCATCACCAACAGCAGGGGGGAGAAAGGAGGAAAACCTTTCATGGTGACAAGCAGGTAGGCTAATTCCAGCAGTTAACAAGAATATCAGAGGAACAGTGGGGGGTGGGGTGGGAGGGAGAAATACCATGGGGAAATAGTTTTACTTTGTGTAATGACTCATCCATTCCCAGTCTCTATTCAAGCCTAAGTTAATTGTATCCAGTTTGCAAATTAATTCCAATTCAGCAGTCTCTCGTTGGAGTCTGTTTTTGAAGCTTTTTTGTTGAAGTATAGGCACTCTTAGGTCTGTGATCGAGTGACCAGAGAGATTGAAGTGTTCTCCAACTGGTTTTTGAATGTTATAATTCTTGACGTCTGATTTGTGTCCATTCATTCTTTTACGTAGAGACTGTCCAGTTTGGCCAATGTACATGGCAGAGGGGCATTGCTGGCACATGATGGCATATATCACATTGGTAGATGCGCAGGTGACCGAGCCTCTGATAGTGTGGCTGATGTGATTAGGCCCTATGATGGTATCCCCTGTATAGATATGTGGACAGAGTTGGCAACGGGCTTTGTTGCAAGGATAGGTTCCTGGGTTAGTGGTTCTGTTGTGTGGTGTGTGGTTGCTGGTGAGTATTTGCTTCAGATTGGGGGGCTGTCTGTAAGCAAGGACTGGTCTGTCTCCCAAGATCTGAGAGAGCGATGGCTCGTCCTTCAGGATAGGTTGTAGATCCTTGATGATGCGTTGGAGAGGTTTTAGTTGGGGGCTGAAGGTGATGGCTAGTGGCGTTCTGTTGTTTTCTTTGTTGGGCCTGTCCTGTAGTAGGTGACTTCTGGGTACTCTTCTGGCTCTGTCAATCTGTTTCTTCACTTCAGCAGGTGGGTATTGTAGTTGTAGGAATGCATGATAGAGATCTTGTAGGTGTTTGTCTCTGTCTGAGGGGTTGGAGCAAATGCGGTTATATCGTAGCGCTTGGCTGTAGACAATGGATCGAGTGGTATGATCTGGATGAAAGCTAGAGGCATGTAGGTAGGAATAGCGGTCAGTAGGTTTCCGATATAGGGTGGTGTTTATGTGACCATCGCTTATTAGCACCGTAGTGTCCAGGAAGTGGATCTCTTGTGTGGACTGGTCCAGGCTGAGGTTGATGGTGGGATGGAAATTGTTGAAATCATGGTGGAATTCCTCAAGAGCTTCTTTTCCATGGGTCCAGATAATGAAGATGTCATCAATGTAGTGCAAGTAGAGTAGGGGCATTAGGGGACGAGAGCTGAGGAAGCGTTGTTCTAAGTCAGCCATAAAAATGTTGGCATACTGTGGGGCCATGCGGGTACCCATCGCAGTGCCGCTGATTTGATTTACAGCAGTTTATGACAAGGAGTATTGACTCTTATCTGTAGAGTCCATCTCCCATTTCTGGGGACAGAGATAAAAATCTTCCCCCTGAACACAGTATTTTCTTCAGTGCCATGCTCTTAATAAACAGACGACCAAGGAACCCAGTTCTTTGGGATGGGGAAAGGGCTAATTGTGGGATAATTGGTCTTTTAGAAATGAACTAAAAAGCATAAAAAGGAAAGAGGCTGAAACTGATTCTTTCAAATTGGTACTGAATTGGGAAATGGATTCTCCCCCCCCCCCCCCGATGAAGGGTGATTCTGGTTATGAAAGCCACTTTCCCTTTATTTCATCAGCATTCTTGAACCCAAATCCTAAGAAGCAACCTACATCCAGTTTGGGTCAGGCTTGCCTAACTTGTCAGAATCAGTTTTCAGATATTCCATTTGAAACCAGAGACAGAAATATCCAAATCATGGCCTGCCTTGGACACCTCTAATCAGAAAACTGCATCTTAAATGCAGCAATGAACTGGGGAGAGGGGGGGAAGAGCTATGATTGCAGGTCTTTTTACATGAGTCTTAAGTTTCTGTTAGTGAATTAAATCCATTGAAAGCTTGGGCTCTGCATTTCTTCAGGGTTAGTTCCAGGTCCTATAAAACTGTAAACTGGATTGGTTGGCAATTCAGCACTTAGGTGAGAGAACCCAAATAATAAACTGATCTGTTCTGTAGCGAGAACTCTAGTTCACATGTCCCTGTGGTGGGTTTCTCTTGTACTCCCAGCACTGGCTCAGTTCATTGCTCTGCCAGAGACATCCTCTGTAATGTTAACCAGGTAACACAATCTCTCTGTGCCGAAGTTTTCTATACTGAAAATAGGCACAGTAATAATAATCCTTTTTTCTGTCTCGCCTAATTAAATTGTGAGTTCTTCAGGGCAAGAGCTGCCTCTTATTATTTGCATGCATGCACCTATCATAATGGAAATCCAGTCTCAGCTAGGATCTCTAGGTGCCACTGTAAACCAAGTAATAAATGGTGGTGGTGTTTACTCATCTGTTATGGCCTAATCTGAACATTAAAAAGAAGGTATTGTGGATTCTTTTCTGATAAAATACTTTCTCCCTAGCCCTGAATAGAACATCTAGATTGATACAAACTTTACAAAAAAGTAGTTTCATGTTGATGAGATTTCTCTTCTATCAACATTTCCTTTCAGATTTGGTTAGCTGACCTAGCTTACTTTTCCTTGAAGCCTTCTTTTGAAGGCTGTCCATGACCTTGACTGATACCCCCCTCCCTCCTACGTGAGACAGAGCTGATTAACAACTGACTTCAAAAAATAGCTGAAGTCAGCTACCAAATGGTTCCCGTGCCAGCAAATGCCGCTGCTGCTTCTTGTTTCCTACTCTTTTCAGAAAGAAGTGCTAGGACAGCTGATTAGACTTGGGCAGCCCCTCAAAAGTTCAGGTTTGCTGCAAAAGGAGCTGCTTCTCATCCAGAGGCAGCTGCATTATAAATGTAATAAAAGCAGACAAATATTTTGCTGCATGTATAGCAACTCAAGTTCAACTCAGTTTTCTAGTATAATTTCATATATATATATATATATATATATATATATATATATACACACACACACATATGCAGGTATGGATAAATGATGAGCCAGATCTTCAGGAGGTATAATTTAGCTCATCATATTTATCTCTATATTTATATGTGTTACCTGAATCAGTATTCAGCAGTTTGATATTTGATGATGGGCCAACTCCTCCAGTCCTTATTCAAGCAGAACTCACATAGAAGTCATAAGTAGGAGTTTTGGCCCCATAAAAATACAGTGCAGTGTTTTTTGGCCACCGCTGACATATTTTTTCCCTTGATTCTTAGGGATCTATGGATCACTTATCTATCTAATATGTATGGTTTAAGTGTTTCTATAGTACCCATCAACATAGCAGCCAAAGTAGTGTAGCTTTCCTGTGGGGTTCCATGGGGATAAGCCCCTGTCTAGTGAAAGCCTGAAATCAGGATGTGTAACTAGTTCAAGGATCATCCTTTTTCCAATTTTGGTGCTATTACTCAAATGAAATTTCCATAGTTACTTGCTGCATTCCTTGTGCTGCAGGATTATCCAACAGGAAATAGAGAGATGCCAGAAGAACAATTCTATTTCCTTTCTTACATGGTTTCCTGATTTTTAGAATACTGTGTATTGTGGTTTTGTTTGGAACACTTTTTACACATCCAATTGGCGGGTTGCCTGCACACACTACCCCTCAGGGAAACTGCTGCCTGCTCCTTCCAAGGTAAATTACATATGGTAATGTATTTTTGCATATCTTGCTTTGCTTCTATCTATGCCATCAACATTTATATATGTAATAGTGCCTATATTTCTTCCAACTCTGTGTTTTTTATTTAAATCACCCTCATTGCCATGAAAGCTCCCATACTGTGGTTGGGAGATTATGAAAGAAGCTGGCATCAGTGATAGTTTCTGCATGAACTGGCGGTGTCTCTCTCTAAAAGATTCATCCAGTCTTCCAGACATCCTGACCCTGAGAATTTTTAAAATCTATTCAAGGAAAATTCTGGGCCTGCTGTACAATTAATGTTTTTTATCCCTCTCTCACACACTTTTTTACTGTGATTCACAAAAAGTCTTAGGAGACCAAATCCTGCCGGAACAGGCACTAATCCATTATATATTAAATGGGCTACAGTATGTTGAAATTATCAGAGCTGTTCCAAAAAGATTTACTTTACAAAATGCAAGAGAATAAAACAAAGGTCTCTGTTTTCATTTGTTTCACTGTGTAAAGATTGTGAGAAAACATCTCAAACCAGTACGCTTTTTCTTCCCTCAAGTAAGCATTAGACTTCCATGCATACTAACCAGCTGAGCACTGCCTAACTAGCTGGGTACTAGTACTGCTGTATGTCACCTTTGAATGAATTAGAGCATTTAAAAGGTTCCTGCTGAATACAGGGACCACTAAAGTGTGGTGTCCCTGATCAACAGCAAAGAGATTAATGAGTATAAGGGAATAACTGACTCTTCAGTGGGGTGAGGGTTCCAACAGTGTGCTGTTAAGAAACAAACCCATGCAATACTGCAGTATTAATTTTATATAAAAAGAAAAGGAGTACTTGTGGCACCTTAGAGACTAACAAATTTATTAGAGCATAAGCTTTCGTGAGCTACAGCTCACTTCATCGGATGCATTTGGTGGAAAAAACAGAGGAGAGATTTATATACACACACACAGAGAACATGAAACAATGGGTTTATCATACACACTGTAAGGAGAGTGATCACTTAAGATAAGCCATCACCAACAGCAGGGGGGGGGAAGGAGGAAAACCTTTCATGGTGACAAGCAGGTAGGCTAATTCCAGCAGTTAACAAGAATATCAGAGGAACAGTGGGGGGTGGGGTGGGAGGGAGAAATACCATGGGGAAATAGTTTTACTTTGTGTAATGACTCATCCATTCCCAGTCTCTATTCAAGCCTAAGTTAATTGTATCCAGTTTGCAAATTAATTCCAATTCAGCAGTCTCTCGTTGGAGTCTGTTTTTGAAGCTTTTTTGTTGAAGTATAGCCACTCTTAGGTCTGTGATCGAGTGACCAGAGAGATTGAAGTGTTCTCCAACTGGTTTTTGAATGTTATAATTCTTGACGTCTGATTTGTGTCCATTCATTCTTTTACGTAGAGACTATCCAGTTTGGCCAATGTACATGGCAGAGGGGCATTGCTGGCACATGATGGCATATATCACATTGGTAGATGCACAGGTGAACGAGCCTCTGATAGTGTGGCTGATGTGATTAGGCCCTATGATGGTATCCCCTGAATAGATATGTGGACAGAGTTGGCAACGGGCTTTGTTGCAAGGATAGGTTCCTGGGTTAGTGGTTCTGTTGTGTGGTGTGTGGTTGCTGGTGAGTATTTGCTTCAGATTGGGGGGCTGTCTGTAAGCAAGGACTGGTCTGTCTCCCAAGATCTGAGAGAGCGATGGCTCGTCCTTCAGGATAGGTTGTAGATCCTTGATGATGCGTTGGAGGGGTTTTAGTTGGGGGCTGAAGGTGATGGCTAGTGGCGTTCTGTTGTTTTCGTTGTTGGGCCTGTCCTGTAGTAGGTGACTTCTGGGTACTCTTCTGGCTCTGTCAATCTGTTTCTTCACTTCAGCAGGTGGGTACTGTAGTTGTAGGAATGCATGATAGAGATCTTGTAGGTGTTTGTCTCTGTCTGAGGGGTTGGAGCAAATGCGGTTATATCGTAGCGCTTGGCTGTAGACAATGGATCGAGTGGTATGATCTGGATGAAAGCTAGAGGCATGTAGGTAGGAATAGCGGTCAGTAGGTTTCCGATATAGGGTGGTGTTTATGTGACCATCACTTATTAGCACCGTAGTGTCCAGGAAGTGGATCTCTTGTGTGGACTGGTCCAGGCTGAGGTTGATGGTGGGATGGAAATTGTTGAAATCATGGTGGAATTCCTCAAGAGCTTCTTTTCCATGGGTCCAGATGATGAAGATGTCATCAATGTAGCGCAAGTAGAGTAGGGGCATTAGGGAACGAGAGCTGAGGAAGCGTTGTTCTAAGTCAGCCATAAAAATGTTGGCATACTGTGGGGCCATGCGGGTACCCATCGCAGTGCCGCTGATTTGAAGGTATACATTGTCACCAAATGTGAAATAGTTATGGGTCAGGACAAAGTCACAAAGTTCTGCCACCAGGTTAGCCGTGACAGTATCGGGGATACTGTTCCTGACGGCTTGTAGTCCATCTTTGTGTGGAATGTTGGTGTAGAGGACTTCTACATCCATAGTGGCTAGGATGGTGTTTTTAGGAAGATCACCAATGGACTGTAGTTTCCTCAGGAAATCGGTGGTGTCTCGAAGATAGCTGGGAGTGCTGGTAACGAAGTGCCTGAGGAGGGAGTCTACATAACTAGACAATCCTGCTGTCAGGGTGCCAATGCCTGAGATGATGGGGCGTCCAGGATTTCCAGGTTTATGGATCTTGGGTAGCAGATAGAATACCCCAGGTCCTGGCTCCAGGGGTGTGTCTGTGCGGATTTTTCTTGTGCTTTTTCAGGGAGTTTCTTGAGCAAATGCTGTAGTTTCTTTTGGTAACTCTCAGTGGGATCAGAGGGTAATGGCTTGTAGAAAGTGGTGTTGGAGAGCTGCCTAGTAGCCTCTTGTTCATACTCTGACCTATTCATGATGACGACAGCACCTCCTTTGTCAGCCTTTTTGATTATGATGTCAGAGTTGTTTCTGAGGCTGTGGATGGCACTGTGTTCTGCATGGCTGAGGTTATGGGGTAAGCGATGCTGCTTTTCCACAATTTCAGCTCGTGCACGTCGGCGGAAGCAGTCTATGTAGAAATCCAGGCTGCTGTTTCGACCTTCAGGAGGAGTCCACCTAGAATCCTTCTTTTTGTAGTGTTGGCAGGAAGGTCTCTGTGGGTTAATATGTTGGTCAGAGGTGTGTTGGAAATATTCCTTGACTCTTAGACGTCGAAAATAGGATTCTAGGTCACCACAGAACTGTATCATGTTCGTGGGGGTGGAGGGGCAAAAGGAGAGGCCCCGAGATAGGACAGATTCTTCCGCTGGGCTAAGAGTATAGTTGGATAGATTAACAATATTGCTGGGTGGGTTACGGGAACCATTGTTGTGGCCCCTTGTGGCATATAGTAGTTTAGATAGCTTAGTGTCCTTTTTCTTTTGTAGAGAATCAAAGTGTGTTTTGTAAATGGCTTGTCTAGTTTTTGTAAAGTCCAGCCACGAGGAAGTTTGTGTGGAAGGTTGGTTCTTTATGAGAGTATCCAGTTTTGAGAGCTCATTCTTAATCTTTCCCTGTTTGCTGTAGAGGATGTTGATCAGGTGGTTCCGCAGTTTCCTTGAGAGTGTGTGGCACAAGCTGTCAGCATAGTCTGTGTGGTATGTAGATTGTAATGGATTTTTTACCTTCAGTCCTTTCGGTATGATGTCCATCTGTTTGCATTTGGAGAGGAAGATGATGTCTGTCTGTATCTGTGCGAGTTTTTTCATGAAGTTGACAGATTTCCACTCTATACGGCTAAATTCAGTGCCTTGCATAATCACAGGTTTCAGAGTAGCAGCCGTGTTAGTCTGTATTCGCAAAAAGAAAAGGAGTACTTGTGGCACCTTAGAGACTAACAAATTTATTAGAGCATAAGCTTTCGTGAGCTACAGCTCACTTCATCGGATGCATTTGGTGGAAAAAACAGAGGAGAGATTTATATACACACACACAGAGAACATGAAACAATGGGTTTATCATACACACTGTAAGGAGAGTGATCACTTAAGATAAGCCATCACCAACAGCAGGGGGGGGAAGGAGGAAAACCTTTCATGGTGACAAGCAGGTAGGCTAATTCCAGCAGTTAACAAGAATATCAGAGGAACAGTGGGGGGTGAATAGGTCAGAGTATGAACAAGAGGCTACTAGGCAGCTCTCCAACACCACTTTCTACAAGCCATTACCCTCTGATCCCACTGAGAGTTACCAAAAGAAACTACAGCATTTGTCCTATATCGGAAACCTACTGACCGCTATTCCTACCTACATGCCTCTAGCTTTCATCCAGATCATACCACTCGATCCATTGTCTACAGCCAAGCGCTACGATATAACCGCATTTGCTCCAACCCCTCAGACAGAGACAAACACCTACAAGATCTCTATCATGCATTCCTACAACTACAGTACCCACCTGCTGAAGTGAAGAAACAGATTGACAGAGCCAGAAGAGTACCCAGAAGTCACCTACTACAGGACAGGCCCAACAACGAAAACAACAGAACGCCACTAGCCATCACCTTCAGCCCCCAACTAAAACCCCTCCAACGCATCATCAAGGATCTACAACCTATCCTGAAGGACGAGCCATCGCTCTCTCAGATCTTGGGAGACAGACCAGTCCTTGCTTACAGACAGCCCCCCAATCTGAAGCAAATACTCACCAGCAACCACACACCACACAACAGAACCACTAACCCAGGAACCTATCCTTGCAACAAAGCCCGTTGCCAACTCTGTCCACATATCTATTCAGGGGATACCATCATAGGGCCTAATCACATCAGCCACACCATCAGAGGCTCGTTCACCTGTGCATCTACCAATGTGATATATGCCATCATGTGCCAGCAATGCCCCTCTGCCATGTACATTGGCCAAACTGGACAGTCTCTACGTAAAAGAATGAATGGACACAAATCAGACGTCAAGAATTATAACATTCAAAAACCAGTTGGAGAACACTTCAATCTCTCTGGTCACTCGATCACAGACCTAAGAGTGGCTATACTTCAACAAAAAAGCTTCAAAAACAGACTCCAACGAGAGACTGCTGAATTGGAATTAATTTGCAAACTGGATACAATTAACTTAGGCTTGAATAGAGACTGGGAATGGATGAGTCATTACACAAAGTAAAACTATTTCCCCATGGTATTTCTCCCTCCCACCCCACCCCCCACTGTTCCTCTGATATTCTTGTTAACTGCTGGAATTAGCCTACCTGCTTGTCACCATGAAAGGTTTTCCTCCTTCCCCCCCCTGCTGTTGGTGATGGCTTATCTTAAGTGATCACTCTCCTTACAGTGTGTATGATAAACCCATTGTTTCATGTTCTCTGTGTGTGTGTATATAAATCTCTCCTCTGTTTTTTCCACCAAATGCATCCGATGAAGTGAGCTGTAGCTCACGAAAGCTTATGCTCTAATAAATTTGTTAGTCTCTAAGGTGCCACAAGTACTCCTTTTCTTTTTGCGAATACAGACTAACACGGCTGCTACTCTGAAACCATTAATTTTATATAGGCATTGTCTATGTTTCAGCTTTATATTTCAGCATTTATAGCATCTTGGTAAATATTAACTTATGAATGGTGCTTATTGCAGATGAGGACTTGGTGGCACAGCTGGTTAAAATTAAATTTTAAAGAATCGTCTGTTAAATTATTTATGCACATAAATAATTGGTCTGATCTTTCAGAGGTTCTGAGCACCAGGCAGCTCCCAGTGAAGGAAGTGGGAGATGTTGCCTGCTCAGCACTTGTAGAAAATCAAGCTTCCAATTTAGCTATCTAGCTAGGAATTGGGAGCCTAGCTTTTAGGCACCCCATTTGGAAAAGTTAATGGGGCTCTGTGTGGGTTGTGACATCTGTCTACATAGAATAACTTATAGAAATAGACAAGACACACAAAGGGTGGGGGAGAGAAGATATTGTGATCCCCTCGGCTTCAGAGCCCAACCTCCAGCGTGAGCCACAGCGGCTACACAGCTATTGTTGTGCAAGCCCCAGAAGGCTGAATCTGTCCCCCCAGACTCTGTGACTCACTGCTGTGGGCTGTGTAGATGTACCCTAAGTGACTTACCTAAGATCATACAGAAAGTTTGTGATACAAACAGAAACCAAACCCTGATGTCCTGAGTCAAAATCTAGTACTTTCTTCATGATCTATGCTTCTCCCTTTTGCCCCACCTCCATGCAGTTCCCATAGGAAATCTCCATGCCTGACCAATACCACTTCCCACATCAATTAAAGCTGATGTTCAGTCTTTTCTGTATTATAAATACTCACGATTTTTTTCTTCTCTTTTTAGAATTCACTTCAAAATGTAGAAACTCCAGTCGGAGGTAAAGATGTTTCTTTTATACATTAATACAAAAAATAAAAATCAGCAAAATGTGCATTCTTCAATTTGAATTAATGTTAAATAATTCATTTCTTAATTTATAGCATAAGACAGTTGCCGTAAGTAAAGCAAAGGCAAGTGTTTCAAAGTCTATATAGATCATTATATTGTCTCCAATTCATCTTCGAGATAAAATAGTCATTATTTTTTTTGCAGATTAGAAAATATAGTCTGTTATAGTGGGCATTTTAAAAGGCAAAGTGCGTTGAGCTCCTTTTAGAGGTTGTCCTTAATCTCCCTCTCCTGCTGAAAAAAAATAAAGCACCGTGGTGAAGCTGCAAATTAAGGTTTGTCTGTAACATTTCTGTCCTTCTTTAATAAACTCTGGTGCTGTTATGTTAATGATATAATTTAAGGGATTTAGTAAAATGGTAATGGGGGCAAACAACCATCCATCTTTAGTCCCCCTAGTTCAAATCAGACCAGACTAGTAGTGACTGAAAATTGTTACTGCCTGATTGCTGTTTGATGTCTTAAGTGATTTAACTAAATGATCTCAGTTTATTTCCTCAGACTGATGTTCATACTGCAAAATAAAATTTAAATTTTTTGTATGCATCTCTCTTCATTGCAGTATGATCTGAGTTTCTGAGAACTGAATGGATGTAAAGAATGTAGAAGCCCTTCATGTTTAGGGTTTGTCTATACATGAAAGTTGATCCAGAATAAGGTAAACTGTAAATTTAAAACCGATTGACTATTCCAGATTAGCTCGGTGTATTTTATTCCAAATTAGCTCAATCTGCTTCCAAAGTGAATTTAAGATAATTCAAAATAAGGCATTCTAACTCCAGGGGTGGACACTCTTGTTCCTGAATACATCAGGAATAGCTATTCTGGAAAAGTTTTCTGTATAGACAAGGTTTTTTTAGAGATGGTGACCAGATCAATGCCAGGATAGTTTATAGCTGCTAAGCAACTGTACTTGTATTCTGGATAAATCTAGGATTTTAGACTTCAGGCTGGTCGTTCCAGCATTTTTCAAATTCATTACAAATAAATAAATTAAATAATAACACAATTGTATAAAGAGCACCTACATCCTCAGCTGCAGGAAAGAGCAAAGTGTTGTTGTGCATAGCAGAGAGGTGAGCATTCAAGTGCCATGAGCAGGAGGCACCTATGATCTGTGGAATTCCTCCTCCTTGGAAGAAGTTGTTTATCCCATGAGCTTTGTTCAATTCTAGTTATGGCAACAATTTGCTAAACATGAAAGAAATTAATAGTTGCTAGTTACCATCTATCCCTCATACACCTTATGCATCTTCTTCCGCACTCTCTTGAAAACACCCTCATGGTACGAATTTAAACCATTCCTCTGTATAAGGCTATTTGCAAGCTTGGGCTTTACTGAATCAGAATTTTCCTCAGAAAATCTTTTTGAGGTATTGAGGAGCATTATAGATCTCTAACAGATTTTTGCCTATCTGCTTATCTACACCCTTTTATTTATGCCAGAGAAGTGTCAGTCTTTTTCAGTTGAAGGCTTTTGTGTGTGTTCTGGCTACACCCTTAATTTCATAAGCACTGCAGAATCCATTCTGTAATGTACCCTTCGGAACTGCAACTTACTGATTTTAGTGAGGTCCTGCCAGAACTTGATGGCATCTTAATATTCAAACAGGTTAAATCCTGGTGATGCTGTTTGTATTGTCTTTTTAAGCTATTTTTATTAAACTTTTTTCTGTTATTAATAGTAACTTGTGATGGGGAAAGATGATAATTTCTAGACTTCCCACCTGTCTACACAACAGCATGTTCCCATAAAATAGAGAATATAATTATTCAAGTCAATAAAGATTTGACATTGTGGGTTTATTGTGATCCAGGTTATAGACAGACAGACAGACAGACAAGCAAGTTTATACAAAACTCAACCTGGTTGTCTTCTGTGAAGCCATAATGGATTAGTGGTTCGTACAGTATTATAGTATGCAGCCTTCTGATGAAATTACTACCTGAGGTCATATCTGACAGAATAAGCAGCCTTAATATTTGGTCAGTACTTGGTCAGAGGCATTCACAAAGACTATTGGTGCACCATAAAGAGGAATTGTTCAAGTGACAGTATCTTTCCTCTGTGCTGCTAGAGATGCCATCTTTTGGAGGGAATGTAAAATAGATATCCTGATTGCTTGAGGATTACTAATGGTCTCCTGACACTGCTAAAGATGTAAAGTTTGACACATTCGTTTTGGAATTTGACAATTATTTCTAGAAATGATCAGAAAATTGAAAGTATTTTCCACAAACATTTTTAAAAGAAACAAAACATTTGCTTTATTCAAATTTTCCCTTTTTTTTAATGAAAAACTGAAAAAAACCCTTTTTCTACCCCACCAATTTTTGCCTATTTTTTTCCCTGGTTAAACAAAGTTGAGAAAACATATTTTGGATTGAACAATACATTTTGTTTTGATTGAGCTTTTTTCACATTGTTGCATTTTTAATAAAATTGAAGGCCATTTCTAAACAAAAAGTCACTTTGATCCAAACAATCAAGTTTATGTAGTAACTGGAGGGAATATGAATACAGGAGTACAGAGGGCATATTTAACATGTATTGAGCTGACATAATCTACAACAACAACAACAAAATACTCACCTTGACAGAAGGTCTAAGACTAAAACAATACATAAAAATATAATACTGGATCAGGAAGAAAGAAAGAAAGAAAGAAAGAAAGAAAGAAATCTGATATATGCTAACTTATTTTATTCTTTGTTTTCCAAAGTCTAGAAAGTATATGCTGCAGGTGTAAAAATCAACACTTTCAGTTACTAAATTGCTTACTTAATTTTGCTTACTGGAGGAGGAATTCTCTCTGTAAAGAGAGCACGCGAAAGAATTAATGTGTTTTGTGGAGAGCATTGCAGAAGCTGAATTTCATCATGCATGGTCTCAGTCCATTTCCCAGTGGGCATGTCCACATCATAGCGGCTGAGATCTTAAACTAAATAATTTCAAACTAGAAATCGGGTGCAGATTTTTAACAGTATGGGTAATTAACCATTTAAACAATTTACCTAGGTGTGAAATGGTTTCCACCATCATTTAAAGGCTTTAAATCAAGAATGGATGTCGACTTTAGACCAGACAGAAGTTATGAATATGCAGGAATTACTGGGTCACGTTTTACAGCTTCTCTTATGCACACGTTAAAACTAGCTGATCATAATGGTCTTTTCTGGCATTAAAATCCATGAATCACAAAAAGCAACTGGAATTCTTGGCTTCAGGAACAAATAGAGTACATGGTACACCCAATCCTATGTAACAGCTGACTATGTAAGAAAGATTTTGCCCAGCTATTGTGAGTAATGGATGCTTACAAACCTGCCAAGATATTTGTGTCTCTAGTATTGTTAACTGAGGTCCTGCTTAATGAATGAAGAGTGGAAAGAAACAGCTATATCTGTCTTCGAAGCTGCAAAGGGATTTTAAATGGAGGTCACATAGCAGTAAATAAATCAGAGATCAGTGGGTTTGGCAGTGCTGTAACTAGTCATTTTAGCTCCGAGGGTGAACAAGCACATTTGCACCCCCTACCATTTTTTTCCCACCCCATTTTTCCACTCCTGCAGCTTTGCACCCCACTTGGCCCTCTCTGGTTACAACCCTGGGTTTTGGTATCAAGAAAAAAGTGTACCGGCTACTTTCAGGAGTTAAAAATGAACATCCATCTATTTATACGCTGGATTGAATATTACTTTAGGAAGATTCTTACCCTTTACCTCAAAATATACTAAAACACTAAGTAATCACAGCAGAAGACACACTAGGGCCCCTTCTTTTACTTGTTTGGACCACTCTGCATTCAGTTTAATCTGTAAAGGGACTTATCAGATCTACTCTTCTGCAAAATTATGTTAGTGCACAATATAATCTGGTCTATAATAGCCTTGTGAAGTTCTATTCATCAGGTTATTTGGTGTGGCTAATTTTTCTGTCATGTAAAATATCAATTTTTTCACATTCATCACCGCAATCATTGTAAGAGTGCATTTTGTGCTTGTACTAGTAAGTTTTCAAGGTGCTATAGCAAGGCTAGTGTATGTATACTGTGACAAAGCCCGTCCTTGCCTCCGTGGGTCCCATGTTTCCTGGCCGATTTTGCTAGCCTCAGAGGCTCACTGTGACCCTCCACGTAACCCTTCTTTCTCTAGAGACAAGGGTCACAGTCATAGAATCATAGAATCATAGAATATCAGGGTTGGAAGGGACCCCAGAAGGTCATCTAGTCCAACCCCCTGCTCAAAGCAGGACCAAGTCCCAGTTAAATCATCCCAGCCAGGGCTTTGTCAAGCCTGACCTTAAAAACCTCTAAGGAAGGAGATTCTACCACCTCCCTAGGTAACGCATTCCAGTGTTTCACCACCCTCTTAGTGAAAAAGTTTTTCCTAATATCCAATCTAAACCTCCCCCATTGCAACTTGAGACCATTACTCCTCGTTCTGTCATCTGCTACCATTGAGAACAGTCTAGAGCCATCCTCTTTGAAACCCCCTTTCAGGTAGTTGAAAGCAGCTATCAAATCCCCCCTCATTCTTCTCTTCTGCAGACTAAACAATCCCAGCTCCCTCAGCCTCTCCTCATAAGTCATGTGCTCTAGACCCCTAATCATTTTTGTTGCCCTTCGCTGTACTCTTTCCAATTTATCCACATCCTTCTTGTAGTGTGGGGCCCAAAACTGGACACAGTACTCCAGATGAGGCCTCACCAGTGTCGAATAGAGGGGAACGATCACGTCCCTCGATCTGCTCGCTATGCCCCTACTTATACATCCCAAAATGCCATTGGCCTTCTTGGCAACAAGGGCACACTGCTGACTCATATCCAGCTTCTCGTCCACTGTCACCCCTAGGTCCTTTTCCGCAGAACTGCTGCCGAGCCATTCGGTCCCTAGTCTGTAGCGGTGCATTGGATTCTTCCATCCTAAGTGCAGGACCCTGCATTTATCCTTATTGAACCTCATTAGATTTCTTTTGGCCCAATCCTCCAATTTGTCTAGGTCCTTCTGTATACTATCCCTCCCCTCCAGCGTATCTACCACTCCTCCCAGTTTAGTATCATCCGCAAATTTGCTGAGAGTGCAATCCACACCATCCTCCAGATCATTTATGAAGATATTGAACAAAACGGGCCCCAGGACCGACCCCTGGGGCACTCCACTTGACACCGGCTGCCAACTAGACATGGAGCCATTGATCACTACCCGTTGAGCCCGACAATCTAGCCAGCTTTCTACCCACCTTATAGTGCATTCATCCAGCCCATACTTCCTTAACTTGCTGACAAGAATGCTGTGGGAGACCGTGTCAAAAGCTTTGCTAAAGTCAAGAAACAATACATCCACTGCTTTCCCTTCATCCACAGAACCAGTAATCTCATCATAAAAGGCGATTAGATTAGTCAGGCATGACCTTCCCTTGGTGAATCCATGCTGACTGTTCCTGATCACTTTCCTCTCCTCTAAGTGCTTCAGGATTGATTCTTTGAGGACCTGCTCCATGATTTTTCCAGGGACTGAGGTGAGGCTGACCGGCCTGTAGTTCCCAGGATCCTCCTTCTTCCCTTTTTTAAAGATGGGCACTACATTAGCCTTTTTCCAGTCATCCGGGACTTCCCCCGTTCGCCACGAGTTTTCAAAGATAATGGCCAAGGGCTCTGCAATCACAGCCGCCAATTCCTTCAGCACTCTCGGATGCAATTCGTCCGGCCCCATGGACTTGTGCACGTCCAGCTTTTCTAAATAGTCCCTAACCACCTCTATCTCTACAGAGGGCTGGCCATCTCTTCCCCGTTTTGTGTTGCCCAGCACAGCAGTCTGGGAGCTGACCAGTCTACTAAGCCATTTTCATCATAAGCCAGCAAGGGAGGTGAGGAGAAGTTATCCTTCCTTGCACAGTCTCTTTTGTCTCCCAGTCTCAGTGATTAAACAGGGGGCAAAGGTGGAGGTGGGGGGAGCCTGGGCCCACCCTCTACTCCGGGCTCCAGCCCAGCGACCCTAATAGTATCAGCTATAGTAGCTGATCTTTTAGAAACATGACATGTACAATTACCTGGGCTACTTCCCCCACAGCAGCCCTCACTTCCTCAAGCTCCACTTCACCCTTACCTCAGGGCCTCCTTCCTTGTGCCAGATGTGGTGTGTACTACTCAGCCTCTCCAACAGCGCAACTTCTTCCCACAGCACCTGACATGCTCACCCACCTGACTGACTGGGAGGCTTTTAACTAGTTTCAGCCAGCCCCTGATTGGCTTCAGGTGTCCCAAGCAACATAGCCTTCTCCCTGCCTTCTGGAAAGTTTTTAATTGGCCCCAGGTGTCTTAATTGACCTGGAGCAGCTTCTATTTCACTTAACCTGGTACCAGGGATTTGTTTAGCCTGGAGCTAATATATCTATTTTCCACTACTTTTCTATAGCCATCTGGCCTTGCCCCATCACAATACATATTGTTCCAGTGATGTGACATATTTTAGCTCCAAAGTACTAAGTTTGATCCATTGTCATTCCTTCCACTGCCACAATATACCTAAGAATATAAATGGAGAATTCCATGATCTGGAAGCTCATCCATGTTTGTTCTGATTCTTGTCATTTAAAATAAGCTTTCCTCCTCTGGTTTGGGTAATGTATTCTCGTATTCTCTTGTCCTGTACATATAATCAGAAACATTGTCCTACAGCTTTCAACGTGTGATTATGTAAGAAACATTGGAGGCCAAGGGGCATGTTTCAACAAACTGAGGGTTGTAGTTGGCATTTTAAAATGCTTCTAAGCTATGTTTCGCTGTGTTTTTCAAAGAGATGAGAAAAACCTTCTGCAAATTGTAGTTATCGGCTTTCTCCTGCAGCCATGGACCTCAGTGGTACTGCCTGCAGATAGGAAGGGACTGTCTGTACATACATTCCACTTTGGACAAGTGAAAAGCCCTGGACTTCACTAAATAATTGCCTCCAGGCAGCTGTTGACTGTATGTTCACAAACTCTCACTCAAATTAATCCATTTTGGATCAGATGGATTTATGTATACTATTTTGGTCCAAGAGAGCCATCTCTTCATATAATAGAACTCCTTCTTTGTATTTCTAAATATGCCTCTTTCTCATCAAACCTGTTCTGGAGCTCCTAGGACATGTAGATGTGGTTGACTGTAATTCTGTGGAGCACAGAAGAACACAATGAAAGGCTTAGTATGGAAATTACAAAATTGTTTATAGGAGTTACAGGGACATACGAGTGGCATTGAGGATAGGAAAAGAGTCAAGTAAAAGATGCAGGTAATACAAAAGGAGGGTAGATGGAGAAAAGGAACAGTAAAATGAATGAATAGGAAAATGGTGAGAGAAAGAACAGAGGAGAGAGGTATAAACAAAAATAGATTGAAGAGGATTGTGAGAGAGTTTTGTTAGCCTATCAAACTATAAATGTACTCGTTATTCAGATCCAGAAGAGGCATTCATAACACTATAAGAGGCAATGTTGTAGCCATTCTTTTCTGGAGATATGATGTGGAGGCATATTTCCAGCAATGAAAGGCAAAACAAGTTGGCACCTCCCACATGTAGACAATATATAGGTCCCGGTTCAGCTTAGCATTGGCTCATTAACTTCAGTGGGACTTAAGTAGCTGCTTAAAATCAGGCACCTGCTTAAGTGCTTTGTTGAATCAGGACCATAGATGGCAAAATACACTCTAACCCACTCACTCGTGCACACTTGTGTTTGGACAAGCATTGAGATTAATAGAAAATAATGAAAAAGTAGTCCAGTTAAACTATATCCTCTTGTTTCGATTTATGGGTAGTCTGAGACAAGAAGGGTGCAATAATTTTGGAGGTACCGCACCTGTGAATTATAGAATTTAGTATATTTTGTATGATATTTATGGATATTTTAGGGTTGATTGCATCTTTCTTCCTTGCTGTTCATATCAGGTCTTCATGATCCATTTTGCAACTCTCATACAAAAACATGAATTATACATTTATTTTAGAGACACCATCTATGTAATTTTCAGGTCCTGCATGAGCAAATGGTCACAGTTATGCTAAGATAAGATCACAGTGGCATGCTTTTAAAATATAGTAAGATAAATTACTGCAGCTGAAATGAGATTGGGAAATGTAACAATTCACCTAAAAATTTCCAGATTTCAAACTCTTAATCGGATAGGGAAAGAATCAAATATTAATTATAGTATGCAGCATGTTTATCCTATTAAGATTTTTTAAATCTTATTACAGAAAGGTTTAGAAATGTATATGAATCTGAATAATATCTGCATTTACACTAGCTACAATAAAACTGGAAGGGATATTGATCCTCTCACTTCAAGGAAGAAAATTAACTTGGGTCAAGCAGACATTTCCCCTGTGCTACAGTATTAAGCAAATAGATACATTATGGATGCTTGGGTCTTCCTCTGCAGCATCCACTATTGGCCACTCCTAGAGACAAGTATAGCAATAGGTGGACTAGCTGTTATTCTTGGTTACCCACATACCTTGGGAAGTAAGGAGGGTTTTGAGGGAAAGGCATGGGCAACCCTAGAGTATTTTAAAGCATCCTGGCACTAGATTAACCAAGAATACCCAGCACATTGCACTCTGGCTGTCTCCCTTCCTTCATGACATGCCCCCGACACCAGGAGACACCAGGAAAACTGGCAAAGCCCTTCACACCCACAGCTCTATTCCAGTTGGTGAGGGCTCCAACCTACAGTGGGATTCAGGCTGCCCCAAGAAATATAGAGAATATAAATGTGGCTGAAAGTCAGTGGGCATAGAAGCAGAACAGTAGAGAATTGGAGCCATTATCTATTTTATTTCTGAATACAATTGTACAATAGATTAATAAATTACTATACATGTCCTACAATACACATTGCAATAATCACATAGTATTAACATTTAACTTGCACTAGTTCTCAACTCTTCTTAACTATGTTGCCAGGTCCCCTGAACTAAATAGTTGCTTAGCTGCAGAAAAATGATAAACATCCTCACAGAGTTGGAATTAAGAGACTGAAATGACATAGCTGAAGCACATTGACTTTACAGTCGTTTAAAAAGTCTTCCTTTGTAAATGCCTTAGTTTGAAGATATTGTAATAAAGGACTGTTGATATACCAGAAAATGAGCTAAGATGGTTTTCAGGAGCACAGATGGCTAATTGGCTTCACTTGCTAGATTGTCATTTTAATTAAATTTTAATAGGAGGAATTTCAAAGCCATAATTGATGTCTTACGATAAATATGCTTCTTTACCAATGACCTATTGCTAACCTTTATTTCCCACCTCAGTCTTGATAGAGAATGCTGTGGCAGAGCTGTCTACAGCCATCTCCCATCTCATCCATGTTTTCAGCAGCAGCTTCCACACAGATTTTCGGCCTGCAAAAATACTTAGAAGCCCTTCATGTGCAGATGTCGACCTAGATCCCCACTTTAGCTTCACTGTTTATGCAGCCCACAACATCCCAGCAGCCTGGCTGAAAAGGTAAGAGGTGCCAGTCATTCTCTTTAGAAGGGCTTCTTTCCCTCATGTGTATTACAGCTAGCTGCAGTGCATGGCTGCTGCCTGTTTTGTGTTGCTGTTATGAAAACACAGATCAGATTCAGATCTAGTGTAAGCAGAGGCAGCTGTATTATTTTCCAGGAAGCTGCACCCACTTACACCGAAGAGAGGTCCTTTTTGGAGCATTATAGGTAGGGGATCATAGGTGGAGGACTCAGGAGGCAACCTGAGACAAGTGTGGGAGGACAGTGGCAGGGTGGGTAGCTGCTCTGGCAGGAGTGTGTTAGCAAGAGACCTGCCAAGAGAGAGGGTTGTGGATGAAGGGGGAGAGGGGTTTGCTACCTGCCCACGGAGAGGGGTGTGGCAGGGTGCATGTGGGCCCTGCATAATGAGTGGTGCATGGTTCCAGGCCATCTTGCTGAATCAGTGGAGCTGCACCTGCTTACAGCAGGTCTGAATTTGACCTTAGCAATAGCACTCATGGTAGATGTATTTAAACCATGATTACCAGGCTACACCTATGCTGTGACAATTTTTGTTTACAGATGATGGTTAAAAACGTTTGTAGTTTTATCAGCCTGACTGTATCTGGTACATTAAGCACCTCAGAGAAAAACAGAGGGAGACCACTTTAATAAAAGAAAAAAACGAATAAAAATAATCTCTGCCACATTATTTATTTGTTCAATTAGTGTCTCTTCAAATGGCTGGTTTTCCTACTTTATTGTAGGAAAACACTTTCCCCTCGCCACACCAAGGCAATCAAGAGAGGGTCAGATGACTGCAATCTGGCAGTATTATTGTTACAGGGGGACATGCAGTTTTCTAGATTTTTATTAATGTTTTTTCCCATTCACTCACTTTTCCTTGAATTGCAGATGACTAATTAAAACACAATGGGATCATTTGCATTAGAACATTAGCAAAGGAATGTTCTATACAGCATTTAGCTATAATTAGCAGTTTAATAAAAATTTTGGAAAATTTGCATTACTGAAGATAATAGATACAGAAGCATAATCACCGCTTTGATTCTGAAGATGGTTGTATTGTTCCCAGTGTATTTTATTTTAAGGTTTTACCACTAAGATGTGAAATTACACGTGGCCTAGAGGCCACTGATCACTTGAGTGCCATCTCAATATACAGGCATATGAGAAAATGAGAATCATTTTTCTTTCTAAATCTCCCAATCTTTCCAGTAGCTAAAATAGTCTTCCTTTCCTACCACTGCAGCTCTGTAACCTACCTTTCTCGATGCCTTTACTGGCTCCCTGCCTCTTTTCACATTCAAATTTCTCATTCTTACTTCTAAGGCACTGCACAATTCTGGCCCTCACATCTAAGCTCTTGTTTCAGCCTGTTCACAATTTTGTACAATTATGCTCCTGCTGTTCTTCTCATCTTGTTGCTTCCTTTGTCTGCCTTACTTTCTTCTTAAAATAGATAATGTATAGAACCTTACAAGTTACAGAACAACATAATGATACAAATTATATCTGTGCTTTCCATGTTGTCTACCTAATTTAAACCCTGATCCTGCAAAGACTTTAGCATGTGCTAAACTTCATGCACTGTAAGCGATGCTATTGACTTAAATTAAACTATTCACAACATTTAAAGTTAGGAATACATCTTTCCAAGAAGGAGGCCTTAGAGCTTAAGTTCTTTGGGATAGGGACTATTTATAATGCATTCTTACAGTGTTCTATTGCAATTTAAATAATAAAATCTAGGTGTTCTGGGCCAAGGTGTTAGAAGCACCACAGGCCTGGCAGGAGTACTCTGAAAAAACGAGGCTTACACACAGCTGTGAGTTATTGGCTTTACTGAAGGTTAGTGACACACCCGCAACAGGGACTCCAAGCGTTGCAGTCACGGAGGCGGGGAACCTAGCACACCGGAGCTCTGCCTGGGGCAGAGTCCAACGGAGGGGCAGACAGCCAGCGTTAATAAGCACTACACAAAAATAGCACATGAATATAGAATTAGGTACTTTCCAAAAGGGGTTTTCTGCTACCTTGCAAAGGGCCATGCGAAGCAGTTGTAACTGGCCGATGGCCAGTTCTAGCTGGGTTTCTATGTCCTACAATAACCTATCAGCACGAGAAAGCGGAAGTTCTCTAGCTAGGCCGTAACAAAGTCTTCCATAGTCCCCTACATTCCTCCCCTCGCTTTCTCGAGCGACGTCAAAGACCATGAGGATACATTGCGGAGGGGAGACCGCATATAGCACTGGGAGACTAGGCCATGGCTGCAAAGGCATCAAAAATACAAGCCAAGAAGGCAAATAAGGCCAATAAGTAGGCCTTGGACAAGATGGGCAGCCCAACCCCGTAACGTGGAGAGCCAGGATCAAAGCCAGGCGTCTCCTTGCTGTTGGCGGATCCCTTCCGCCAACTGACAGAGTCATTGTAAATCGGCTTCAACAGAGGGCCCGGCGTCCGTCACATTAAAGCAGCACAAGCAAGCAAACTCCTGGCACGGGTGGCCGTGTCGGAGTTGCAAATAATCAATGGCTAGCCTATTTTGCAGCATTCCCTGGCGTACCTCGCCCAACTCGTATGAAAGGAGTGTGAGGACTGTAGAGGTCAGGTTGCTGGCTTTCGCGACAGCACACGCAAGGTGTTCCACTGCATGATAATTATGCATCACCAACCCAGGAATGCCAATCAATGAAAAAGCAAGGGCCACAGCCTCAGCCTCAGAAAATAAGGTTACATCAGCTTTACAGGTAGAGTCAAGAGGGATGGTGTCTCTCCGGTGGCGGGCAGGGACTTGTGAAGGATGTGGAAAAATGAGGGGGGCCTCATGGCCTAGGGCACAGGGGCCCCCTAAACTATTGGCTGGGATGTAGGTGTAAGCAGTCCTGCCACATAAGAGAAACCATCCTGTGGGCAATTTCATATGCCTGTATGCAAATGAAACATCAGTACTTTCATTACAAATTAAATCCACATTGGTATGATTTGCCCCAACATGCCTGGCATTTACAAAGAACATACAAGAAAAGGCAATAGTTACATTGGCAAGACGAAATGAATACATTGACACGTCTAGATTGTATTGGGCGGGATCCAAGGCATACAGATCCGTATATGCAATAGTTTTGTCAATTGTCTTCAGTAAGGAATAGTGCTGGACAAGGGTCAGGGCTGTGCAGACGCCGATGAAACAGGTTTCCATCACGGCACCCACGGCATACGTACGCGGTAAACAAAACAACGTCGCATTAACAGCACTGTGGTCTAACACCAACCAGGCATTCACAGAGGAGGTGGCAGCTCCTTCTGCAGTGATTCTCATAAGGAGCGCCGCGACAAATGGGAGAGTGAGACCAAGCGGGGATAGTTTTCCCCTTCCGGGAGTATGTCTGCCCATCCTTCCCCGGTGGTGAGGACTATGGCGGCCTGCAATTCCCACTGCGGTACCATCCATCACACATTAGCCAATACGTGCTATTCGGTCTCGCTCGGGGCGCTGGTTTCTAGACCTACGGGAGGTAAAGGAAACAGGTTACACAGGGCATCCCCTCGCTTCCATTGCAATGGCTCTGTTGCAACATTAGTGCAAGAGAGGGCGCCCAACGAACGGTCCGAACTTAACCAATACGGGGGATAAAATTGTAAGCCTGAAGCCAACGGTGTGATAAAAAATAAGCATGGTGGCTCACATTGGAGCTGCGACTGGGCGGGCCAGGGGTTCACCTCCTGTCCGGGCTGCAGGGTATAAGGATGTGGCACATACAAAGTAACTAAGCCTTGCGCGGGGTCAATTACACCCGGCGCCTGTATGAGATTTACTCGTAGGTGGGCAGGTACGGCAGGGGGAAAGACCAGACGCTGGAAGGGCGTGTAGCCAGACAGCCTGTTCCAGCACCCCAGACCACCCGCGGAGCATATGGGTGGGAGTGAGGCAACGGATCTGATCCTTCAAGAGCCCGTTCAGGTGGCTGCTTGCTGTAGGCGTATACGGAAGATGGTAGTGCCAGTCCACTGCCACGTCTGCGGCCCAGGTCCATACAGCCTGGGCCGTAAAGTGGGTTCCCTGGTCGCTCTGGAGAGTGCATGGAGTTCCATAGCGGGAGCACAGTTGCTGTAGTGCAGCCAACGTAGTGGCTGCGGCCGCAATGGTGCTGGGATATACAAACAACAGGCCAGTGTATGTATCCACAGCTGTAAATGCATACTGCCAGTGTCTCTCTTGAGGCAAGGGGCCAATACAGTCCACTTGCCAATCCTGACAGGAACCTGCAGCCCGAGAAATTCTGCCGATCAGTCCCGGGAGGGCAATGGGCGCCAAGTGGGAGCAAACCGGACAACTGGCACAAACCGTTCGACAGGCCGCCAAGGGTAGGGAGGCGCCTTGGTGGAGGGCCGTGATTTGCGTTGCTCAGGCTCCTCGATGGCCTCCCTCCACATGGTACCGTTCCGCCAGCTGCAAGACCTCCCCCACGCCATGGTATCAGCCGCCGCATTCCAGTGGACCTCGGAGGTTTTAGCCTTTGTGCGGGCGTCTACATGTCGCACAGCCAGAGGGGCCCGTCGGGCATAGCGCAGGAGTTGCTGCCAGAGCACCAATCCCCACAGGGGCCAGCCTGCGAGTTCCCAACCCTTCACCTCCCACGCAGTTATCCAGGTCCGGAAGCCCCAGCTGTCCGTATATAGGTAAACCAGTGGTGGGGCACCCTCAATTGCTAGGGTGGCGGCCCACAATTCGGTTCACTGACTGGAGCCAGCCATTCCCCAAGCCATTGCCACGACATCTGCATAGGGGGCATAGGCTATGGCCCGCCATTGCCGGGCTCCCTGAGCCGTATAGGAGGTTGACCCATCCGTGAACCATGCACATTCCTGCTCCTCGGTGGACAGTTGGTCCACCGAGGGGGCCTCCTCTATTTGAGAGGTGGGCATGGGTCTTCCACTGGGGGCAGCTCCTCCGTGAGAGAAGGCACATGCTCGAACGTGAGGGCCCCCAGTAACAGGGCATGTGGGATAGAAAGGGAGGGCCGGCCCAGCAGCATGCACTGTTGCAAGTAATGCTTCCACTTAAAGTGGGTTGCGATCTGTGCAACCCCTGTCTGCGTTTGGGCCGATCTGCCCCAAGGGAATGGGCATGCGCATGATGACTGGGGTGGGGCCCATTATGCCCTGGGTATCCTGCAATGCCCAGACCACTGCCAGGATCTGTTTTTCCAGGGGGGTGTATCCGGGTTCAGCCCCCTTCATCATACAGGACCAGAACCCGATCGGTTCCTTTTGCTGGGCCCCCTACCTGCTGCCATAGCTCCCAAGAGGCCATGTCCGCTACCGTGGTGACCTCGAGCTCGAAGGGGACCCCAGGCTGCAGAGCGTGGAGTCGAGCATGAGTGAGCAGGGCCTCTTTACACAGGTCAAAGGCAGTTTGATGGCCCTGCTGCCATTGCCAGGGTGCCACCTTTCATACCAAGGCCTGCAAAGGCCGCATGAGGAAGGCTAAATGGAGAATGAAGGCATGCCAGAACCCAAGTAGACCAAGGAAGGCTTGCAACTCTTTCTTTGTCTGGGGGGCGGGGGGATAACCCTGCACCGTTTGTTGCACCTTCCGAGGAATTTGCCGATCTGGTCCCTCCCACATAATACTTAAGTAGACTACCGTCTGTGCGGAGCCCTGTATTTTCTGCAGGTTTAAAGTCTATCCGCGCACCTCCAAGCCAGTAACGACTGCATGTAACACATCCGCCACCAGTTCACGGGAGGGGCCGGATACCATCACGTCGTCAATGTAATGATAACAACGGGTCACGTCTGGCAGCCGTATTCGGGCAAAGTTGGCACTCACCAACTGGTGGCAAATAGTTGAGGAGAGCTTCCAACCCTGTGGCAGAACACAGAAGGTATATTGGCGGGCCTGCCACGAAAATGCAAACTGCTTCTGACTCTCAGGGGTGATGGCGATGGGGAAAAAGGCGTTCGCGAGGTCAACTACGGCATGCCAGGGTAAGGCAGCTGCCGCAATGTGCTCGATCAGGGTCACCATATCCGGCACAACAGCCATCAGCGGAGGGGTGACCCTATTCAACTCGCGATAGTCTACCGTCATACGCCAGGTTCCATCTGGTTTCCGCACTGGCCAAAGGGGGCTATTGTACGGGCTTAAAGTGGGCCGAATAATCTTGGCCTCTAACAGTGCGCTGATATTCTGGGTAATCTCCTTCTCCCCTCCAGGGAGGCGATATTGTCGTTTGGATACTACAGCAGTTGGGAGAGGCAACACCACAGGCTCCCAATGGGGGGAGCCCTGTAGGATTGTCAGTGCCCATACCTCCCATACCCGAGGTGCACTTACATACCAGGGATGTCCAAACACGAAGAGGCTGTAGTGGGTATCCACAGAGCGACCCCACAGGACGTCGATGCCCAGTATGTATTCTCCAATAGCGGCCACCAAGATGGTGGCCCAGAACAGGGGAGCCTTCCCAGGATCAGAGTGACAGTAACCTCATACGCCAGGGTCTCCGCTCCTCCGATGCCTTTTATGACAGTGGCTTGGCCCTGGGTCTGCACAGAGTGCAAAATGGTGACCTCAGCGCCCGTATCTATCAACGCCAACACGTGTTGGACTCCTCCCCTCAGCCAGCGAATTGCTAGGGGTACATAGGGGCATTGGTCCCCTGCCTTCCTCTCGTGTGTGGCCGCTGCGACACACGGAACGGAGGACCTGCCACGCCTTCAGTTTGGGCACAGCAGTTTCCACTTGGCTGGCAGAGCAGAGGGCTCCGCTGGCTTGGTTCGCTCCACACTCTTCTCCCCTTTTCCTCCAGCACTATGTTTGATAGGGGTCAGCTGCATCCACTGCTTATATAAGTCCGCCGTTGGCTTTCCATTCATTTCCTTGCGAGAGACACCAGCCTGCAAGAGATCTAGCCACAAGATCTTCCAGGGCACCCGCAACTCCCCTTTCTACACGACAACCACGAGGAGGGAAGGTTTTAACTCATCAGGGGCCAGGCGTAATACTGTGGCTTTAATTGATTTTGTCACCTGTACATCGTCCGGCCCCATCTCCCTGCCCGTGGTGACGGCCCAGGCCATTCCCAATTGACGGAGAGCTTGCACCCCTTCCGGAACAGTCTTCCAGGGGTATGCCTGTGCCTCCAATTCCCCCACCGAGGGGTAGGCTGCCTCCAGTGCAGCCGCCAGCCAGCGGTACAATGAGGGGCTTTCGACGTCTTGTCCCCCGGTCTGCGGCTGCGGCGGGTTTACCAATTGTGCACGTACCTGAGAGTCTTGTGATAGGACCCCCAACTGCTGAAATTCATAAGGGAGCAGCAGAACCGTTTTACCTGCATTGTCCCAGACCCTCACAAGCCACTGCAGGACGTTCTCCCCGGGTTCCTGTCAGAACGTCTTCACAATGTCCTGCAACTCACTCGTTTTAAATGTGCATAGGAGTTCTGGTTGTAGGGCACCTCCTTGCACCCGCAACTCCTGGACCAGCCGCGCCAGAGCCACGGCAGGGGACTCCTCCTTCCCCTCGTCCGAGGATGAGGAGTCCCAAATGTTCCCATCCCAAGTCTCGGGGTCCCAGGAGGGGGCCGCAGTCACCGCACGCACCTGGGTGGTGGTCACCGGTTGCCGCCCGCTCCTGAGGGGCCTTTTATTCACTACCCGGGCAACCAACACTTCGCAGCATCGTGCCAGCTCCTGGGCATGCTCTGCCTGGGAGGTGACAACGTCTTGAGCCATGGCCCGGGCCTCCGCCTGCGCCATGCATTCCTGAGTCTTCCCTTCCAGTGCCGCTGTAAGTGGAGCACCTCCTCGTCCTGGGCCCAGACAGCAGTCAGGAGGAACCATCCTAACTCCCCCATCACCCGCCGCTCTGCCCCAGAGCGCCAGTTCACTCATAACCGTTGTAACCCCTCAACCAGCTGGACGGGCGTGACCGCTGCAGCCTGTTGAAACTCTGGCCAATCTGCCGGGGCAGCTCACCCGGCCATGATCCACGCTACCGGCCCCCAGCGCTCTGTCGGGGGGCCATTCTGGTATGCGCTGTAGGGAAAGCGACGGCTTCCCCACTTCCCCTACCTTTGGCCAAAGCGGCATCGCTTCTCAGAGTACCCCTCCCACTGCGCCAAATGTTCTGGGCCAAGGTGTTCGAAGCACCACAGGCCTGGCAGGAGTACTCTGAAAAAACGAGGCTTACACACAGCTGTGAGTTATTGGCTTTACTGAAGGCTAGTGACACACCTGCAACAGGGACTCCAAGCATTGCAGTCACGGAGGTGGGGAACCCAGCACACCGGAGCTCTGCCTGGGATGGAGTCCTATGGAGGGGCAGACAGCCAGCATTAATAAGCACTACACAAAAATAGCTCATGAATATAGAATTAGGTACTTTCCAAAAGGGGTTTTCCGCTACCTGGCAAAGGGCCATACGAAGCAATTGTAACCGGCCGATGGCCAGTTCTAGCTGGGTTTCTATGTCCTACAATAACCAATCAGCACGAAAAAGTGGAAGTTCCCTAGCTAGGCTGTAACAAAGTCTTCCGTAGTCCCCTACACCAGGACTCTGTCTTGTCAGTGTTTATCTTTTGTTTCATAACTTTAATTTATTAATTGTAGGATAAAAGTATAAATGTCATTGTTGTCATATTTAAGACCAGATTCAGTTCCTATTAGTTATAATTAAGTATTGCATCCTTTTTCTTCATTGAGTTCTCCCTGCTGATTCCTCCTCTTTGTCCCCCTCAGCTGAATAGAAACATATATAATATAATTAATATTCTTGGAAAAAATCAACACGGACTCTTTTATAAAGAAGGTAAAAATAGGAACCTCGAGTTGCCAAACCCCTTCAGCTTTGCTGTTCAAATTGATTCCCTAGCTCTACACTATGCCTATACTTCTTGTTCAGAATCTCAGAAGGAGACAATGTTTTGCAAGAAGGGGGAACTCTATCAAGAAGAGCAGATATTCTAATATTTCACCATTTGGGGCTGATATTACATATGATTTCAATGATGTAGAATCTGAAACCAAACGACAGCCCTGAAATTGTTTTGAACCCAAAACTTCAACAGTAAACAGAACCAGGTGAGTGTCCAACACTGTCACTGACCAGCATAATAATAAATCCACATACAGTAGTAATTACACATCTCTATAAGCATTATAGTCTCTTTACAGATGTGGAACCTGGGGCACAAAGGGGTTTACTGTTGCCCAATGTTACACAATGGAAACCTAATCCTATGCACCTTAAAGTCACTGGCAAAACTCCCATTGATTACAGTGGTAACGGGTCAGGCTTAGTCAGTAACATAGCTGGGAACAGAAACCAACACTCCTCTACTCTAACAATCAAATAATAATATGCTTTTATTAAAACACTAGCATAAGCCTGACTATTTCAGTTCTATCTATAAGGATGAGCCTTTCAGCATTCTGACTAGCTAACTCCAAATTTAATCTATAAGGTATGTTTAATTGTAATTAATCTTTTACGTTTCTTTTTCTTTGTAGCTACAAGCTCTTCTCCTTTTCTTGTTCTTTAACCTATGCTGGGAAGAAAATATGTCAAGTGAAGAATTGCAAAAATATGCCAGTTAAAAAGTCTTTTTTTTTCCTGGCAAACTGGAATGAGAAGTAAGTTTTAATCTTCATTTGAAGGATGCTAGTCTGCCTTATTTTACACAACCAATATTAGATTCTAAAAAATGGAGAGGGTAAAGGTGTCTTCTAGAGATGGTGTCAGCTCATTTCACAGGTAGTAATAATGTTCTAAATATGCCAGCATGGTAATATAAAGCTAAGTGCAATGGATAAAAGTTGATACCTGGACATATGTTCTAATCGATCATTATCCTGCGTTTAGGGCACCAGGTGTGGGCCAAAAGGATACTCTGTGCATGGATGTTCCTTTTTATGCAAATAGAATCCTCACAGATTGTAGTGATCAGTAAGTGAAGGAGTGGGGAGCAAGGAGTGGACAAGCCAGGAGAAGGAGGGAGATGGATCAGACTGGGAGCCTGGCTTCTGGGGACACACATTATCCTTCTGGGACTGAGCACAAACTGAAGGGAAATATAAATGCAGACGCAGGCTGTATTTGTGGTCATCAGTAATCCCTCTATATCCAAGGTGCTTGAAAGAGATTCTTTTTATTCAGTGAGATAGTTTCCAACTGCCTCTGCCCATGAGAGCAGGGTCTCTGCAGTGCTCCTCCCCCAGACTTCCTGCCTGGAAAGCTAAACCACTTAAAGATACAGTTCCCAATACTACAAATGTCACTTTCCAGCACAGGGACGTCCATGCTGGGGAACCACCTTTAAAGGGGCAGCTGGAGTGGGAAGAGCTTTGGAACAAAAGTCAGCTGGGAGTCCTTAGTAACACAGATTCAAGGGATCTGCATTGCAAGGGAGCAGGGAATGAGCTTGAGTCTTATGCAGAAACATAAGGCCTCTGCAGTGATGGCCCCTCCCGCCCCCCCCCACCCAGAGGATCCATGGCAATCCATGGTTTGCAGGCTGGACCCTCAGTTTCTTCAGTGGGTGGGAAGAAACACCCGTCTCTGCAAAGGAAGAAAGAAGGACATTCAGGGAGTTTCCTGGTTGCTGTGTAAGTGTGTTCGCACAGGGACAGATTCTGGCCCAAGTTTTCGCTAGCGTCTGCCTTCTGATAATCATGTGCAGCTCCCATTGAAGCTGACGGACAGCTTTTAACTTCTTGACCTGAAAAATTAAACATGACTTTGTCATTAAATCATTTTTTTTAAATCATTCCCTCCTGTTCAGCCTTTTCTCTTTATTATTACACCTCTCTGTGTAAAATGATAGCCATTAAAAACTCAACAGTTATCTTACTGTGGTATGTGAGAGAATGTGGTTTGATAGGGTTAAGTCCAAGTTTCTGCCTCCCCTTGTGCGGGTGCTCAGGTGAAAGTAATGATGCTGGGCACTACAGACTAATCAGGCTCCCCAGCAGAAAAGCATAAACCCCATAGAAGTAGTTGTTTTGGAGGGCAGAAGGGGAAGTTATTTGGAGCAACACAGATTCCACACTCCGTTACTATAGGACTGAGATGGTAACGCAAAGTAGGTTTTTGCTTCATATTTCTCACAATGTCAGGTCCTCTTGTTTTGTTGCTGTAATTATCCTATCGGATAACGAAATCTTTAGTAGGAGTGTGGGCAGCCTGACTGGTTTACATTTTGCATTTTATATCAGCTAAACCTTTCCAGCTGTTTGCATCCTGTTATTACCTATTCAAAAAGATGACTAAGACTATCCATATAGCGAATGTTAGCAAATGTTGACTTTTCAATGGTGACCACTGAAGTTATACATTTAAGTAAAGTTTGGTTTGACAAATGCAATCATCTGATATGGGGTAATGTAATTACAATTGTGTTGTGTGATTTTTTTCTCTTGCTTGATTTTTGATGTTGAGTATTTTATTGTCATTCAGGGCTAAAGGAGAGAACTACAGTGCTCACTGTTTGAATCTTTACAAATGCTGGTTAACATAGGCAATTGTTCTCTTCATGGTGTACAATTCTTGTTCTGTATTTATTTTCAGTTGTTGTCACCACTTGTGTACCATCTTCTTTTTAAGATCATTGCTTATCTGGAATACAAAGAAAACAATTTGCTGATGTGAGTTTGTGTACCATTTTCTTTTTAAGATCATTGCTTATCTGGAATACAAAGGAAATGATTTGCTGATGTGAGTTTAAGTCTAAGGATCAGATACATCTGAAAGGAAAAAAAGAATAAAATAGATTTGTTCTTTTCTTGAAAGAAAGCTGATTCTGATTAGCATTGTGGCCTGCCAGAGATTTCTGATAAGCAGCAGTTCATCTTCAGTCAGTTCAAAAAAGAAGGGAGAAAAGTGCTGCTAGGGAAGTATCAGGTGAATATGTCTCTTGTGGATATTCTTGGCTGCCTAAGAAGTGGTCACCTTTCTGATATGCATCCCAGAAAATCTGTATTTATAGGAGAAGATTTTTTTTTCAGGAGTCGGAGACCCATCTGATAAAGTAAGAAACTCCTCAGCAAAAAAACAAACAAAAAAGTCTGATTCTACCTGAACACAGAAGTTATAAAATCATATAATTAAAGAGTTATGGGTTCTGTTACCAGCTCTGCAGCTGAAGTGCAATATTAAGTGGTTACAATTCCACTCGCTGAGGTCCTTTTAAAAAAAAAAAGAAAAGAAAAGAAAAAGATATTTCTGTATACATGTGTGGTGGTTTGAGAACTGTGTTAAAATTGTGAGCTATCACTTGAAATTCCCTGCGGGTTCCCTGGTCCTGCTTGCAGAATAGGGAGTTCTGTAGGGAAGTATGTAATCTGCGTCTTTCAGGATACACAGCAATAGACTGACTCTGAGGGTATGTCTATACAGCAAAAAAAAACAAAAAAACAGTGGCCGGCCAGGCCAGCTGGCTCAGGCTCACAGGGCTCAGACTGCGGAGCTGTATCACTGCTGTTTGGATGTCTGGACTCGAGCTGGAGCCCAGGCTCTAAGACCCTACAAGGTGGGAGGGTCAAGAGCTTAGTCTCCAGCCTGAGCTTTGAAGTCTATACAGCAGTTAGACAGCTCCACAACCCAAGCCCTGCAAGCCTGAGTCAGCTGGCCTGGGCCAGCTGTGAGTTTTTCATTGATGTGTAGACATATTCTTAGGGCACGTCTACACTGGCAAAGTTACAGTGCCACTCAGAAAACGCTGAAAGGAAACCGCTGTTGTGTGTTCACACTGTCAGCTCCCTGCGCAATAGAGTTTTCACACTTGTGGCACTTGCAGCGGTATTCGGAGCGGTGCACTCTGGGCAGCTATCCCACAGAGAACCTCTTTCTCTTCCGCCGCTAAGACTTGTGGGAAGGCAGAGGAGGCCGCATGGCATCCAGGTCCTGTCCCAATGACCCATGAGGCATTGCTTCGCATCCCAGAAATCCCTGTGCTTCTGTCTGCATTTGGTGCCATCTTTCAGTGGTTTGTGTATTGTGCACCCTGCCTCTTTGGGCTGCAGGAATGGATCCCGAAATCTTGACCAGTATGCTGCTTGCTCTGACCAACACATCACCAGTGGCAGTGGAGTTTAAGGAATAACTACAAAGGCAAAAGGAGTATGACATTGATCTCGCCACGCGTAGTAGCTATGACACGAGATTGCTTATGGCATTCATGGTGGTGCTGACCATAGTGAAACACCGTTTTGGGGCTTGGGAAACCAGCACTGAGTGATGGAATCACATCGTGATGCATGTCTGGGATGATGAGCAGTGGCTGCAGAACTTTCGGATGAGGAAAGCCACATTCATTGGACTGTGTGATAAGCTCACTCCAGCCCTGCGGTGCAAGGACATGAGAATGAGAGCTGCCCTGTCATTGGAGTAGTGTGTGGTGATTGCACTGTGGAAGCCGGCTACTCCAGACTGCTACCGATTGGTCACTAACCAGTTCAGAGTGGGAAAGTCGACTGTTGGACTCGTGTTGATGGAAGTGTGCAGGGCCATTAATCACATCCTGCTCCGAAAGACTGTGACTCTGGGCAACATGTATAACATTGTAAATGGCTTTGCTCAAATGGGTTTCCCTAACTGTGGAGGGGAGACAGATGGCATGCATATTCCAATTCTGGCACCAGCCCACCTAGCTACTAAGTAGATTAATCTCAAGGAATATTTCTCAATGGTTCTCTGGCACTTGTGGATCACCCTGGGCGTTTCACAGACATTAACACAAGCTGGTCTGGAAAGGTGCATGATGCATGCATCTTTCGGAACACTAGCCTGTTCAAGAAGCTGCAAGCAGGGTCTTTCTTCCCGGTCCAGAAGATCACCATGGGGAAGTCAAAATGTCCATTGTGATTCTGGGAGACCCCACCTACCCCTTAATGCCGTGGCTTATGAAGCCATACACGGGGCAACTTGACAGCAGCAAGGAGTTGTTCAACAACAGGCTCAGAAAGTGCAGAATGACTATTGAGTGTGCTTTTGGCTGGTTTAAAAGCTCACTGGTGATGCCTCTGTGGGAAGCTGGACCTAGCTGATGACAATATTCTTATGCTTGTAGCTGCGTGCTGTATGCTCCATAATAATTGTGAAGGGAAGGGTGAAAGCTTCACTCAGGGCTGGTATATATGAACTCTAGCCAGAATAAATTAAGCCATACAATATCCTTCTGAAGTATTATTTGTTTTACAGACGAGTCACCAAATGGTGACATGTCTTTTCAAAGACCACAGAAGAAGTCTGTGGCAGAGTGAATATTACAGTGAAGTTCTCCTAGCTCTTGGCCTTGTGCTATTGCTTTAGAAGTGTCTCTCCACTCAGTTGAAGATGAAGAGAAATTGTTCTATAGAATAGCTTATGAAGTTATATAGAATAGAATAGCTCATGAAAGAGATAGTGAACATTCATCTTTTGTTGGGATATATTTCTTTTGCAATCTTCTATTTAGAGCTAATTTCCCTATGATGGTGTCCCCTGAATAGATATGTGGACAGAGTTGGCAACGGGCTTTGTTGCAAGGATAGGTCTTATTTATGCACTGGTTTTTAATTGGTCCTTTCTTTTTAAAAGGAGACATGAGTGACAATAGGACCATTAGGAAGAGATGCTAAAAAGTCACCTGGATTTATGTCCAGCAACAGTTCAATCAGCTGATGGAGGAATTTTGTGCTGGCAGCTAATTGGATATAGCTGAGACAAGTGAGGCTCGTTACTTTAGAAAGGATTGAGTTATCAATATGGGCAAGAGAGATGAAAATGGAGAGGAAGATTTTGCTGAGTAGAAGCCAAGACAAGGAGTTCCTAAGGAAGATATATATGGTTTGTATTTTGGCGTGCCCTAACCATAGGGAGGGGAGGCAGCTCAAGACTTTGTCAAGTGTCTAATATTTTGGCTAAACCAGAAACCCTAACAGAGGGTTTTTGTGTTTGAAACTAAGCTTCTTGTGAATTCTCACTTTCTTTGCTTGTTACCTCCCTCTTTTCCACCTTTTGTCTGGAATGTCTGTTCAGTTTTTAGTTTCGTTGGGGGAAAACCTAACATAATAGGGCTCCAGTTTTCATTATGGTCTTGGGGTGCTACTGTTGTATACATTTTAATTATCCTATGCACTGAATGAGACAGGAATCCTGTTTTTAAAAAATAGTATGTGATCATGTAATTAGAGAGGTTTCAGAGTAGCTGCCGTGTTAGTCTGTATTCCCAAAAAGAAAAGGAAGACTTGTGGCACCTTAGAGATGAACATATTTATTTGAGCATAAGCTTTCGTGAGCTACAGCTCACTTCATTGGATGCATTCTGTGGAAAATACAGTGGGGAGATTTATATACATAGAAAACATGAAACAATGGGTGTTACCATACACACTGTAAGGAGACTGATCACTTAAGGTGAGCTATTATCAGCAGAAGACCAGGGGGAAAAAGCCTTTTGTAGTGATAATCAAGGTGGGCCATTTCCAGCAATTGACAAGAACGTCTGAGGAACAGTGGGGGTGGGGGAGAGGATAAACATGGGGAAATAGTTTTACTTTGTGTAATGACACATCCACTCCCAGTCTTTATTCAAGCCTAAGTTAATTGTATCCAGTTTGCAAATTAATTCCAATTCAGCAGTCTCTCGTTGGAGTCTGTTTTTGAAGCTTTTTTGTTGAAGAATTGCCACTTTTAGGTCTGTAATCGAGTGACCAAAGAGATTGAAGTGTTCTCCAACTGGTTTTTGAGTGTTATAATTCTTGACATCTGATTTGTGTCCATTTATTCTTTTACGTAGAGACTGTCCAGATTGGCCAATGTACATGGCAGAGGGGTATTGCTGGCACATGATGGCATATATCACATTGGTAGATGTGCAGGTGAACGAGCCTCTGCTAGTGTGGCTGATGTGATTAGGCCCTATGATGGTGTCCCCTGAATAGATATGTGGACAGAGTTGGCAATGGGCTTTGTTGCAAGAATAGGTTCCTGGGTTAGTGGTTTTGTTGTGTGGTGTGTGGTTGCTGGTGAGTATTTGCTTCAGACTGGGGGGCTGTCTGTAAGCAAGGACTGGCCTGTCTCCCAAGATCTGTGAGAGTGATGGGTCACCCTTCAGGATAGCTTGTAGATCCTTGGTGATGCGATGGAGAGGTTTTAGTTGGGGGCTGAAGGTGATGGCTAGTGGCGTTCTGTTATTTTCTTTGTTGGGCCTGTCCTATAGTAGGTGACTTCTGGGTACTCTTCTCGCTCTGTCAATCTATTTCTTCACTTCAGCAGGTGGGTATTGTAGTTGTAAGAATGCTTGATAGAGATCCTGTAGGTGTTTGTCTCTGTCTGAGGGGTTGGAGCAAATGCGGTTGTATCGTAGAGCTTGGCTGTAGACAATGGATCGCCATAATGAATGTAAACAGGCAAACTTCATTCTGGCATTTCCTATTTTTTGAGTGATTGCCTTAACAACCTTAATAATGTTTTCAGTGTTGTTGTGGCAGTGTGGGTAAGGAAATATATTTTACTCAACCACATAGAGCTGTTTTTTGGGTCTTCAGTGTAAGCTTGAAAGCTTCTCTCTTTCACCAAAAGGAATTGGTTCAGTAAAAGATTGTATCACCCACCTTCAACCTTAATAATGTTCTTTTAATTTAGCTTTTTGTGTTTAACTTCCTAGGTTTTTAAAAAACAAACTAAATAAAAATAATTTCATCATGCTGATACTCACATGAATTATAAGCAGCACTGGACCTCTGCACTTAATGGCATTAATGATAGCTGTAGTAGGTTGTCATCCTTTATATGGATTGGCATTATACGACGATGAGACATACTTTGCCAGTGGGTTTCAAAGATATTTGTTGACACCAGAGGAATGGTAAGGCTCTGAAATATTGATTTCCATTCCAGGTTCTGGAGAAGAATGTCCTCTAGTGGGCACAGACTCTTCTGCTTGTTTTCCCCTTCTGTCCCATCTCCTCCAACCTGTCTCTGTCAGTCCTGTCTCCTTGCCCTAGTCTACTTGCCCAGGCAGTCCTAATCACCCTTTGCACTGCAGCTCCTTGTCAGATCTGTCTCTTTTCCTTCCCTGCCCCAATTCTCCCACCACGATCACCACTGGTTGCTAATCCTAATCATCGTCCAGCCAGTTCTAATTTCCTCCCCTTCCCACAGCTCCTTATTTGATCTCATTGTTCCCACCAGCCAATTGTCTCCCACTCCCATTTCTCTCACTGGCTCTCAGTCTTCTCAATGAGCTTGTAGTCCTAGTACCCTTGTCCAACCATTCCCAGATGCCCTTTATCTCACATTCACATTTTCTCTCCCTGCATCTGGTCCCAGTCCACCAGATTCCTTGTCCCAATCTTCTCTTTTCCCTGCCCCTGATCTCCATTTGACTCAGACAGCTTCTTTCTCCATGTTGCCTGAGTGCCACCCAGATGATCACTGAGAGCACAGATGAAACACAGTGAGAGCAGCTATTACAGATAAAGTCATTCTGGGCCTATATAGCCCTGGACTGGGCTTAGGCCATGATTCTGCAACCTGATGATGTGAATGGAACCATTGAAGTCAGGATCTAAGGTCTTGGATTGTAAATTCTTCATATGGCCTTGTGATCTGCTTGCACAGTTTATCGGTTTTATGGTGGTTTATGTATGTGAGCAACAAGATGCAATCTACTCCTAGACAGTGTGAATTGAAAGTAATGTCAAATGTCACATTTCCTCCTAGGTCTAAAATAAGGCTTTGCATTTGGCCTATACATTCTAAAGTTTGAGCTATCACTTCAAATAGTCAGAGTTGAACTCCTTTCAAATTACTAGCAGCTGAAGGTTGCAGCATGTCATGGTTACAGGGCAAGTTGTGACTTGAGCCCTTTGACAATCCCTCTCAAGTGCACCTTTCAGGTGACAGGCTTTGCTTTCTTCATCTCTCTCAAGGGTAGAGCCCTGCAGTTCAGTCTCTTACACTGGATCTCTGGATTTCAGAACCTCCCCCTACTACCCCTGCCCCTTTCCCAACCGTGTTAACACAACAGGCCCAACTGCATTTGGCATCTGCAAGAAACTTTTCTCCAGGAGGCTGTGACAAACAGCTGACTGAAGTGACTCAAAACAGCTTCTTCAAAACAAATGTATTATTTATTCACCCAAAGGTACATTGCAATCAGAGAGTAGGGTTAAAACAACAGAAGTCCTACATTTCCCTGGCAGCTTGGGCAAGCCTCACTTATACGGACCCATCCCATAGGGCCTGTTTTTCAGTTCCTCTGAGTGTCCCCTCAAGCAGTGGCTGATGACTGAATTCCCTCTCCCTCTCTAGAGGAAGTTTTTAACTGTTCAGTGTCCCAGTGATCTTAGACTCTGAACCTTGGCAAACCAGCTGTATAATTTGCATTGAGTCTGGAAATAGCATCTTCCTAATTAATAACCCACCCATTGTTCTCTTAACACCCTGGAAGTTGTTTATGCAGAGGTGATTTATCTCTGGCCATTGTTTTGTTTCCTATTTGTTGTTCTTAATAGTCCCTTTTTATTTAATCCACATCATCAGACAGAATAATATCAAGCAGGTAAACTGAGGTACACAGAATATTTATAAGTAAGACAGTTATCTCCCATGGTCTATACACACGCCCTATATCACTCAAAATTTTCCTGATAGGCAATAGATTTGACCTATGGCCTCATTCTCATGATAATCTGGCCATTCTAAAATTCTTCTTTTAATATAGCTCTTTTTAAAATGCCTACTTTTAGTAGTGCTATGTATTTTGTCATGACAAAATCCAAGTGAAGCCTCCAGCAAAAGCGAAGTAGAGAATCTGTATCTTGTAATATGAAGGATATATTTTCCACTTGGTTACAAGATTAATGAGGCTTCCTGGCATTAGTGAAGATGTTTGCCCAGTTTATGAGTAATCTTTTATCTCCTGTATAATAAAGTGGAGGGCTTTTTTCCTCCCTTGCATCAGATCTTTTAAGATGTTTAAGGTTGAGTACCCATGTTTTAGGGTCCCTTTGTTCAGGATGAATGGAATTGATGGGCTGTAAATGAAAAGACAGGAAATAACTGATTTGGAGATGTGTGAAACAGACTGCTTTCCCAATCACTTTTTGAAATTCACTAAGCTTTGGAAGAAAAAACAAAAAATAATACACCAGTCATTGTCTGAAACGTGTAAATAGGGACATTTGGGGAGGCAGGGGGATGCATCTTAATTTATTTGGCATGAGACTGCTCTTTAAACTGAATGAGTGGAATATAGATGTTATACTTTATTAAAAAGAGGGGTGGGGGGGAGGGTCAGTTGTTCAAGTATGCCTTCAGTCAAGTTATGCCAGATTTATAACAATCTACCTGACAGTGGAATTTTACCCTAGGTGTAAATTCCACATAACCCCTCCACTTACTCCTGCTAGTTCTAATCCTAATGTTTTCCAGATGTTAAATTATTTCAGTGGTGCTTCCTAGATTTGTTTGCAGAATGACAATACACATGTTTGAGAACACCTCCAACTACATCATTTCATTAAACCATCTAGAATGCTGAAAATTTTCACACTGTTTAATTTAGATTTATATCCTAAGTTTTTATTGTTAAAGCTGGTTCAGATCTTCATTTTCTAAAATGCTTGTATTACCTCTGCAAAATAGTTCTTTCAGCCCTGGATTCTGAATATTGATTTTGTTCGCGTAGAAAATGAAATTAATCTCAATATCTGTTTGCAAAATCTGGCTTTGCACGAAATGTTCTCAGTGAAAATAAAAGACGTGCTTTTGAATATGAACTTCAGGAAAACTAAAGTAATACTTTGTAGGTCTCTGAACGAATGACTCAGATGTTTTTACACAGGTATGAAAAAATCTCAATTATTAGGATTTGTGCAAATTAAAATTGTAGACCTGTTTATAAAACCTATGTAACTAATTTAATCGACTTGTTAATGGGCAATACAAATCTGAAATGGACACTAGTTTCTACAACTTTACTTGCTTAAAAAATTGACAGACATTAGATTTAAAACCGCATCAGCCTTTAAACTGTGTTTGAAAAAAATATTACACATTGATTATACATGCATAAATTAGAGAGAAATTCTATCTTGACAAATTCTAAGATAGATACAGGTTTCAGAGTAGCAGCTGTGTTAGTCTGTATACGCAAAAAGAAAAGGAGGACTTGTGGCACCTTAGAGACTAACAAATTTATTAGAGCATAAGCTTGTGAGCTACAGCTCACTTCATCGGAAAGCATCCAATGAAGTGAGCTGTAGCTCACGAAAGCTTATGCTCAAATAAATTTGTTAGTCTCTAAGGTGCCACAAGTACTCCTTTTTCTTTTTGAAGATAGATACACACTCACTCACTCTCCCATTGACTTCAACAGGATTTGTGCATATATGCCTGAGGGAAGAATTTAGCCCGTTACCACTAGTTTATAATCCATTTTTCATTCAGGGTTTATTCTAATGTACTTTCTTATTAACGGGATGGCCTTTGCTTGCAATAACCATGCTAGTCCTGCTCTTCTCTTCTCTAGTGTTTGATCATTTGGATGGACAAGGTTTTATATGCCTTTTCTCGTGTAATGTGACCTCAGGTTAACTGTTGGCAATGCTTATAGTAGATCTGTCAATTGCATTTTCCCTCAAGGAATTGCTACCTTGCAGTTTATTGCTTAGTAAGGTGTGTGGTGGGATACAGTAAAACTTGAAAAGCAGTAACTGCAAATAACAAGGTTAAAGTATGTTAGATTTCTTAAAATTGTGATTTTCTTTCAGAATCAACTTTCCTCTACAAATAAAATCTCTTCCTAATGAAACAATATTGACAATAAAACTATTTGGAGTAAACTGTGTATCTAAAAATACAGAAATACTGGCTTGGACATGTTCCCCCTTGTATCAAAAACAGTAAGTACATTTTTATATGATAGGGTTTCTTTAAATAGTGTTCTTTAATTAGGTGCTATACTCTGCATGAAAGGGAGGCCTGGAAGGAATATACAAACAAATGAACACAAATTTGAGCCGCTAAACATAACTTTATTGCAATAAGGATTGAAACAGTCACTTTCAATAATTGCAGGTTTCAGAGTAGCAGCCGTGTTAGTCTGTATTCGCAAAAAGAAAAGGAGTACTTGTGGCACCTTAGAGACTAACAAATTTATTTGAGCATAAGCTTTTGTGAGCTACAGCCCACTTCATCGGATGCATTCGGTGGAAAATACAGTGGGGAGATTTATATACACACACAGAGAACATGAAACAATGGGTTTTATCATACACACTGTAAGGAGAGTGATCACTTAAGATGAGCCATCACCCGTGGGGGGGGGGGATGGGGAAGGAGGAAAACCTTTCATGGTGACAAGCAAGGTGGGCCATTTCCAGCAGTTAACAAGAACATCTGAGGAACAGTGGGGGGTGGGTTGGGGGGAGAAATAACATGGGGAAATAGTTTTACTTTGTGTAATGACTCATCCACTCCCAGTCTCTATTCAAGCCTAAGTTAATTGTATCCAGTTTGCAAATTAGTTCCAATTCAACAGTCTCTCTTTGGAGTCTGTTTTTGAAGTTTTTTTTGTTGAAGGATAGCCACTCTCAGGTCTGTAATCGAGTGACTGGAGAGATTGAAGTGTTCTCCGATTGGTTTTTTGAATGTTATAATTCTTGACGTCTGATTTGTGTCCATTTATTCTTTTACATAGAGACTGTCCAGTTTGACCAATGTACATGGCAGAGGGGCATTGCTGGCCCATGATGGCATATGTCACATTGGTAGATGCTCAGGTGAACGAGCCTCTGCTAGTGTGCTGATGTGATTAGGCCCTATGATGGTGTCCCCTGAATAGATATGTGGACAGAGTTGGCAACGGGCTTTGTTGCAAGGATAGGTTCCTGGGTTAGTGGTTTTGTTGTGTGGTGTGTGGTTGCTGGTGAGTATTTGCTTCAGATTGGGGGGCTATATGTAAGCAAGGACTGGCCTGTCTCCCAAGATCTGTGAGAGTGACGGGTCGTCCTTCAGGATAGGTTATAGATACTTGATAATGCGTTGGAGAGGTTTTAGTTGGGGACTGAAGGTGATGGCTACTGGCGTTCTGTTATTTTCTTTGTTGGGCCTGTCCTGTAGTAGGTAACTTCTGGGTACTCTTCTGGCTCTGTCAATCTGTTTCTTCACTTCAGCAGGTGGGTATTGTAGTTGTAAGAATGCATGATAGAGATCTTGTAGGTGTTTGTCTCTGTCTGAGGGGTTGGAGCAAATGCGGTTATATCGTAGAGCTTGGCTGTAGACAATGGATCGTGTGGTGTGATCTGGATGAAAGCTAGAGGCATGTAGGTAGGAATAGTGGTCAGTAGGTTTCCGATATAGGGTGGTGTTTATGTGACCATCACTTATTAGCACCGTAGTGTCCAGGAAGTGGATCTCTTGTGTGGACTGGTCCAGGCTGAGGTTGATGGTGGGATGGAAATTGTTGAAATCCTGGTGGAATTATATAAAGTACTACATGCCGCAAGGGGCCACAACAGTGGTTCCCGTAACCCACCCAGCAATATTGTTAATCTATCCAACTATACTCTTAACCCAGCAGAAGAATCTGTCCTATCTCGGGGCCTCTCCTTTTGCCCCTCCACCCCCACGAACATGATACAGTTCTGTGGTGACCTAGAATCCTATTTTCGACATCTCCAACTTCAGGAATATTTCAAACACACCTCTGACCAACATATTAACCCACAGAAACCTTCCTACCAACACTATAAAGAGAAGGATTCTGGGTGGACTCCTCCTGAAGGTCGAAACAGCAGACTGGACTTCTACATAGAGTGCTTCCACTGACGTGCACGGGCTGAAATTGTGGAAAAGCAGCATCACTTGCCCCATAACCTCAGCCATGCAGAACACAATGCCATCCACAGCCTCAGAAACAACTCTGACATCATAATCAAAAAGACTGACAAAGGAGGTGCTGTCATCTTCATGAATAGGTCGGAATATGAACAAGAGGCTACTAGGCAGCTCTCCAACACCACTTTCTGCAAGCCATTACCCTCTGATCCCACTGAGGGTTACCAAAAGAAACTACAGCATTTGCTCAAGAAACTCCCTGAAAAAGCACAAGAACAAATCCGCACAGACACGCCCCTGGAACCCCGACCTGGGATATTCTATCTGCTACCCAAGATCCATAAACCTGGAAATCCTGGATGCCCCATCATCTCAGGCATTGGCACCCTGACAGCAGGATTGTCTGGCTATGCAGACTCCCTCCTCAGGCCCTACGTTACCAGCACTCCCAGCTATCTTCGAGACACCACTGACTTCCTGAGGAAACTACAATCCATCGGTGATCTTCCTAAAAACACCATCCTAGCCACTATGGATGTAGAAGCCCTATACACCAACATTCCACACAAAGATGGACTACAAGCCATCAGGAACAGTATCCCTGATACTGTCACAGCTAACCTGGTGGCTGAACTTTGTGACTTTGTCCTCACCCATAACTATTTCACATTTGGGGACAATGTATACCTTCAAATCAGCAGCACTGTGATGGGTACCCGCATGGCCTCACAGTATGCCACCATTTTTATGGCTGTCTTAGAACAACGCTTCCTCAGCTCTCGTCCCCTAATGCCCCTACTCTACTTGCGCTACATTGATGACATCTTCATCATCTGGACCCATGGAAAAGCAGCCCTTGAGGAATTCCACCATGATTTCAACAATTTCCATCCCATCATCAACCTCAGCCTGGACCAGTCCACACAAGAGATCCACTTCCTGGACACTACGGTGCCAATAAGCAATGGTCGCATAAACACCACCCTATATTGGAAACCTACTGACCGCTATTCCTACTTACATGCCTCTAGCTTTCATCCAGATCACACCACACGATCCATTGTCTACAGCCAAACTCTACGATATAACCGCATTTGCTCCAACCCCTCAGACAGAGACAAACACCTACAAGATCTCTATCATGCATTCTTACAACTACAATATCCACCTGCTGAAGTGAAGAAACAGATTGACAGAGCCAGAAGAGTACCCAGAAGTCACCCAACAAAAAGGACAGGCCCAACAAAGAAAATAACAGAACGCCAGTAGCCATCACCTTCAGCCCCCAACTAAAACCTCTCCAATGCATTATCAAATATCTACAACCTATCCTGAAGGACGACCCATCACTCTCATAGATCTTGGGAGACAGGCCAGTCCTTGCTTACAGACAGCCCCCCAACCTGAAACAAATACTCACTAGCAACCACACAACAAAACCACTAACCCAGGAACCTATCCTTGCAACAAAGCCTGTTGCCAACTCTGTCCACATATCTATTCGGGGACACCATCATAGGGCCTAATCACATCAGCCACACTCTGAGGCTCGTTCACCTGAGCATGTACCAATGTGATATATGCCATCATGTGCCAGCAATGCCCCTCTGCCGTGTACATTGGCCAATCTGAACAGTCTCTACGTAAAAGAATAAATGGACACAAATCAGACGTCAAGAATTATAAGGTTCAAAAACCAATCGGAGAACACTTCAATCTCTTTGGTCACTCGATTACAGACCTAAAAGTGGCAATTCTTCAACAAAAAAGCTTCAAAAACAGACTCCAACGAGAGACTGCTGAATTGGAATTAATTTGCAAACTGGATACAATTAACTTAGGCTTGAATGGAGACTGGGAGTGGATGAGTCATTACACAAAGTAAAACTATTTCCCCATGTTATTTCTCCCCCCAACCCACCCCACCCCCCACAGTTCCTCAGATGTTCTTGTTAACTGCTGGAAATGGCCCACCTTGCTTGTCACCATGAAAAGTTTTCCAAAGTAAAACTATTTTGCCATGTTATTTCTCCTCCCCCCCACCCCCCACTGTTCCTCAGATGTTCTTGTTAACTACTGGAAATGGCCCACCTTTCTTGTCACCATGAAATGTTTTCCTCTTTCCCCATTCCCCCCCCCCCCGCTGGTGATGGCTCATCTTAAGTGATCACTCTCCTTACAGTGTGTATGATAAAACCCATTGTTTCATGTTCTCTGTGTGTGTGTATATAAATCTCCCCACTGTATTTTCCACCGAATGCATCCGATGAAGTGAGCTGTAGCTCACGAAAACTTATGCTCAAATAAATTTGTTAGTCTCTAAGATGCCACAAGTACTTCTTTTCTTTTTTCAATAATTGTTCCTCCTTTCCATACAGAGCTCTTTCAAGTCCTGATTTTCCTGAACTCCTTTGGATTGGGCTTCTCTGACTGTCCACCAGGTTACCTCAGGAAATTCTCCAGTCATGTTGAAGGGCCTTGTTGCCTTCCCATACCGTCACTAAACTACCCTCTCATTCAGACTATTTTCTTTCTGGGTCTGCTTTCCTGTTTCCTTTCCCCCTGACCCTTTCCACACACTTACTTCTCAGACTTCCCAGAATGGTGGTGCTATTTGGGACTACACTGAACAATTTCTCTGTTCCCTCCCCATAGTTTAGACACTTCCCTCATATTTTAACTTTCCCTTTTTCCTCAACACTCAGTTTAACATTATTTTAAAGCTGCTTGTAGGTTATGAATACCTCTGTAACTCTACAGAAATAAAGAGCTAGGGTGAAATATTCAAAAGTGACTAAGTTGCATTTTATCTTTGACTTGGGCTAAGTCTGGATTTTTAACTATATTTATACTCATAGACTTTAAGGCCAGAAGGGACCATCATGATCATCTAGTCCAGGGGTTTTCAAACCTGGGGTCTTGACCCCTCAGGGAATCATGAGGCTATTACATGGGGGGTTGCGAGCCGTCAGCCTCCACCTCAAACACCGCTTTGCCTCCAGCATTTATAATGCTGTTATATATATAAAAATGTGTTTTTAATTTATAAGGGGGGGTCGCACTCAGAGGCTTAGTATGTGAAAAGGGGTCACCATTAAAAAAGTTTGAGAACCACTGAGCTAGTCTGACCTCCTGCACTTTGCAGGCCATAGAATCTCGCCCACCCACTCCTATAATAGACCCCTAATCTCTAGCTGAGTTACTGAAGTCCTCTAACCATGGTTTAAAGACCTCAAGTTACAGAGCATTCACCATTTACAGTAGTTTAAATCTGCAAGTGACCCATGCCCCATACTGCAGAGGAAGGCGGAAACCCCCCAGGGTCTCTGCCATGAACCCTCTTCTGGAGCTAGGTCTAATCCAGGTCAGACCTTTCTCACAAAAAATAAGAAGAAAGAGGTGGAGCCCCTCCTTATACACAATAGCCCAGTGGTTAGAAAACTCACCCAGGATGTGGTTCCAATGTCCAGTCTGCCTGATTTAGAGCATGAATTTGAATCCAGAGTGCCCACCTTCTGGGTAAGTGCCTTACTCACTGGGCTACAGAGTCATTTTCACTCTCCGGTCCAATGACTATTTAAGTATTTCATACAAAGTGCAACCCACCCCAATATACCCTAGTGCCTGGTGTGGGAGACCTGGGTTCAATCCCTGCACTGTGTAGATTAGGGGTGCTCTGAGCATGCCTACCAGATCAGGCTCTGCAGGCAAGATAGGTAGGGGGGACAACTAGCTTGTGAATCCTCCAGGGACTTAGGTGTAAGTTTGGAGCTGAGCAGCATGGCAGTGCCGGGACTTAGGCAGCTTTGTGAGTGCCCAGCAACAGAAATTTAGGCACCATGGAGAATTTAGGTGCTGACTGGGCTAGGCAGCAGCTGAGCAGTGGTGCCAGTGACACCTAAATGTTGGAATTAGGTGCTAAAGTGGCCGTTAGACACCTAAGTCTCCCTTGTGAATCTAGCTCTTAAGAACTAAGTCCTATTGACTTTGAAAGAATGTTAGGTCCCTAAGTAACTTGGGTGCTCTTGAAAATTTTACCTCTCTATTAAAAATATGGCCTTATTCTTGCATGGTGCTACATAACTAGGGCTCCACCAAATTCATGGCCATGAATAACACATCACAGACCGAGAATGCTGTGAAATCTCCCCCTGTGAAATCTGGCCTTTTGTGTGCTTTTATTCTATATACGAAACAGATTTCACAGGGGGGAGACCAGCATTTCTCAAATTGGGGTTCCTGAGAAACCCCAATTACCAACTTTACTGTTGCTGCGTTTAGAGCTGGGAGGTCAGAGAGCGGCGGCTGCTGGCCGGGTGTCCAGCTGTGAAGGCAGCGCCCTGCCAGCAGCAGCACAGTAAGGGTGATAATACCATACCATAAAGAAAAGGAGTACTTGTGGCACCTTAGAGACTAACAAATTTATTAGAGCATAAGCTTTCGTGAGCTACAGCTCACTTCATCGGATGCATTCGATGTATCGATGTAGCTCACGAAAGCTTATGCTCTAATAAATTTGTTAGTCTCTAAGGTGCCACAAGTACTCCTTTTCTTTTTGCGAATACAGACTAACACGGCTGCTACTCCAAAACACCATACCATGACGCCCTTACTTCTGTGCTGCTGCCTTCAGAGCTGAGCGGCTGAAGAGTGATGGCTGCTGACTGAGGGCCTGGCGCCCAGCTGTGAAGGCAGCGCCCTGCCAGCAGCAGAGCAGAAGTAAGTGTGGCAATATCATACCAGGCCATCCTTACTTCTGCGCTGCTGCTGGCAGCGGCTCTGTCTTCAGAGCTGAGCTCCCGGCCAGCAGCCGCCGCTATCCATCAGCCCTGCTGTGAAGGCAGTGCCCTGCCAGCAGCAGTGCAGAAGTAAGGGGAGCAGTATTGTAAACCCCCCCCTCTCGCACACAATAACCTTGTGATTCCCCCACAGCTCCTTTTTGGGTCAGAACCCCTACAATTACAACACTGTGAAATTTCAAATTTAAATAGCTGAGATCAGAAAATCTATTATTTTTAAAATCTTATTTCAAATTGATTGAAATGGACCATGAATTTGGTCAGGCCCCACCAGTATACATTAGTAAGGAAATACAAGAATACTTCCCATTACAGCTATTTCAGTATTTTATAGATCCTAGCTCAAATGACCCATCAAAGGAGAAATTAAATCTCAGTGTAGGAGGAGGAATACTTTAGAATCTGTGTGTTCTACATTCACCGATCTGTTAGCTATGTCATTCACAATTAAGAGAAACTACTAGAATAGAGAAGCATAGGTGCTTTCCCTCCCCTAGCCAACCACAGCTCCACAAAATTGGTTACTTACCATGATTTGAATTGATAGACCAATTTAAAAACAAAAGCACCCCTGAAATTCAGTCACAAAAGTGAAGCTTGAAAATATCTAAACTCTCAGTCAGTCTGCTTTACTATTCCATTAGAGCCATACCCGAATATTTTGTAGTTGGAACAAAATACAGTCTCTGAAAGGTCAAATACCTACAAAGTAACAGAAATAAGATTTTGGGGAATTCTGCCACTTTGACACAGATGATTCTGACAAAGGAATTTGATTGGCTAATTGGAAGGGTTCCAGTCCAGGAAATTAAGGGACAAAAAACTGCAGTGTGTGGAGCGCCTTCTTCTTACTATTTTTCCCCATTCAAAACATAAATCATTTAATCTTTAATTTTTGTTCACAAATTTTATGCAGAAAATTTTAACAGTCCTGTAATACAGAAATATAGATATACGATAAGCAAGAATAGTGATAAACTATGGGCTAAATTCTACTCTCATCTTCACCGATGTGACTCTACAGTGATGCTAATGATTTCAGTGGAGTAATTTTTGATTCACAGTGGTGTAAATGAGAACTTAGAAACACACACCAGTGATGCATTGTCCCAGGTTACTGGGAGTGTCTCATATGAATGCAATGAGACTATATATTAAAGAGTTCTAATGAACATTTCATGGTATTGCTACAATGCAGAATTAAGATTGTTTGGGTGCCCTGACTGTGCATTTCTATATCTTAACTTGTTTGGATTTCTTTTTAAGTTTAAAGTCAACTATGAATTTCTTGGATTTATAATAAATGATTTGGGGATAACTGCAACATTTCTGTCACATATTTTATCTTTAACCATTGATATGTCCTTTCAACCTAACTCCATTTTAACATAGTTTTCATCTGGAAATATAAATAATAAAACTGCTAATCATGGTCCCTGACTTTTCTAACCAATAACCCTAATATTCATGGTGCTTGCCCTTATATGACAATTGGTCGTATATAGAATGTAATTACCAAAAGGGACCTGCATAGTGGAGTTTAGCAGGAGCACTTGTTAAACTCGAAAAGCTGTTCAGTAAGTATTGTATTTGCAATGACAGTGCCAAGTCTCTTCCTTGCACATCAGGAAAATCTGTTTGTCTCTTGGGCTAAATAATTTAGAGTTCCAAACCTAATTAAGACATCAGAAATCCATCATTTTGGGCAATTTCGGTGAGGTAATATCTCCCACAGTGCTCATTGCTCTGAGTTCACCGCTTCTAACAACACAGCTTATTTTGAAGTTGTATTTCCAAATCAGAGAGAGCAGGCAACATAATTTTCTTTTGCTGGTCTCAGCAAGTGAAGTCCCCCATGTGACTTCAGGGCATAAGGTTGAACTTGTAACATAATGTAGCTTGAGCTGTCCTTAAACCTCTGTCTTGTCTTGTAATGTAATAAGCCTGGGAGTTTACTTTAGCTCCTGTTATAAACAAGAGTAGGAAATCTGTGTAGTTGAAGGTGCTCTTACTTGTCATTGGTCTGTGTAAATAAATAAATAGTAGTAGATATATAGCACAGTTTGTTCACATTCTATCCATATTTTATTGTTAAAGGAACTTTGTCATACAGATAGTGAGACAATAGAGAAACCATGTTACGGAAGTTGTTGGCCCTTTCCTTTTCAGAATCATTCCATCACGCTATAGCACCTGCTCTTCCTGCCAGTTGCATCATTCTTCTGTGCATGAAGAAATGCCCAGTTATTGCCATCCTGTCTCCAGACCTGGTTCTAGAGACCTGCAATCCATGTTACTGCACCATAATTCTGTGGGGCCTCCAGTGGAAACTGGGCTTTAAATGATGTGTAGTTTCTGTATTCTTGTAGAGCCCTCTTCCCATGGTTACAGGGTGTCTCATATGACTTTAGGCTTGTCCTTCTTTAAAGAGTTTGACTTAGTGATGTAAACACACTGATTCAGTGCAACCAGATAAAGTAATACAGTAATTTGTGTCATTCGTTCGTGTGTGTGTACACACACACGAATGAATGAATGACACACATTACTGTAATACTTTATTTGGTTGCACTGAATCAGTGTGTTTATATCACTAAGTTTATATATAGTGTGCGTGTGTGTCATAAATACTACATATTTATCCAACCACATATACTGGTTACTTTTTTTCCAGTTCTACACTAATCAAGCAGCCTTGCTGTTCTATATATTTTAATCACTATCTCCTGATCAAACATAAATATCTCCTCCTCTTCTTTCTTTCTACTTTATGCTTCTGTTATTCTGCTTTGTGTTCCTCCTACCTTGCTGACCAGTTCTTTAGCTTCTCATTTGGTATCATATCATCCTTTCTCACCTCCCATTCTTCTCCCCAACACATGCACCCACATCTGGCAAAATTCACCATTTGCTCTACAGATAGGTCAGGACCAGAAAGTTCTGATTTAGATTCCAATCTTAGCTCTACAGGTCCATCTCCGTTCTTTCCTTGATCCACTCTTCTCTTTCCATACTCTCTCTGGGTGATTTTTATTTACTCCCATGATTTTAACTACCACTTATAAGCTGGTGATTCCTAAATATTTAACCTTGAACTCTGCCTTCTTTTCAATCTCACATCTTCCACTGTGTCTGAGAAATCTTCTTCTGGATGCCCCCTGCTATCTCATAATCAGCCATTCCAAATCAAAACTACTATGTTTCTTCTCTGTGGGCCAGTCAAGTTTTGTAATCTCCCCTTCTTTTATCCCTTCGCTGGCTTCCTGGCTTCTTACTCCATCAAATTCAAGCTCCTTGTCCCTTCCTTCAGCACCAGGTATAAACTTGACCTCCTTATTCTGCTCTTACTTCCTCCTATTCTCCTTCATGTTGCTCTCAGTTTTCTCCTTACTGCTGTATCTTCTTATTTCCTCTGCTGACCCCGGCATTTAAAACAGTCCTCTAGTTCTCATTCTTCAGGCTCCTGCGTGCTCATTCTTCAAAAAATCTCCTTAAAAAATACATTTTTTATCAAATCTTTCCTACCTTGTTGCCCCATCGTTGCCTTTTCTCTCTCTCGGAGATTTCCAGGTCAGGAACCAGAGCACTATGGAGTTTTTTAAAGTACCACATACATTTGCAATGCAATATAAATGATTAGTAATAATAAAAGGGGGTGAGGGTAGTTTAGCCTCCATGTCCATTCAACCCTTGGCTGCTCAGCTGAGACTGCTAAGAATAGTACCAATTAACACTGATTATGGTGAGGAGTTGTGATCTGAGCACCTGCCCTCTAGGAAACAGCTGAAGAGCAGCAACTCATTTCATAAAGTTCACCCAAATAAACATCAGCTGAAACACTTTTCAGTCACTATTGATCTGGTTCAAATTCAAACTAATGGCCTAAAGGTGAATGGCTTCATATTTCATGACTAGTTTCCCCCAATATCTTGTTCACATCAGTATTCTTTGTTCCCCATACCACGACAGCTGCAAAACAAACTTTTGAAAATCACTTGTCTTTGATCCTCCTGAATTTTGCTCTCTCAGTGAAATAGTGTTTGCACTAACAACACCAATATCTTCAGAAGTAAAAAACAAACTGTACTTTTATTCTGAATGGTGGCTGCAAAGATGACATTGCAGGGTTCCCATGTTTCTTGTCTAAATGACTCTAAAGCAATTTTTAGTTAAGTTTGCAATTCAGCATATTCCTTTTTAGTCAGTGTTGCAAACTCATGTTGGGATCAGAAAACCCACCTGTGTTCTTATATCCTCACCACTGCTAAAGATTCTGTGTTCTGAACTCATTTATCCATGTTGTTGATGCTCTAGTAGGCAGAAAGGAATTTAGTTCATTCTCCCACAGCTGTGTTGATTGTGCAGTGCTAACAATAGTAAAAATTTGCCTGTCACTAAAAATAATTATTTAGGAATAGAAAAAATGTTGAATATGCCCTTTTATACATAATTTTGATTTCTGATCTTAACGTGACCAGCCATCAAGATGTGAGTAAATTAAAAGGCAAAACAGATACACTGTATCTTAATCCAAGTGAGTGGATTCATTATGATTAGGACTTGCACCTATGTCTTTCCGAATGTATTCAAGCACTGTTGAATTAATTATATTGACCTGCAATTTTCTTATTTGAAGACAGTGTGCATGCAGGTTTCTGATCAGACTTTTGTTTGTGAATGTAGTGCTCAGCCAAGTGCTAGAGGCCATACTCTTCTCTTTATCCACTGAACAGATAGTGCAAGCTTCCCCACTCAATTTCCTTCCTCCTAGAGCAGGGGTCTCAAACACGCAGCCTGTGGCCCACCAAGCAGCCTGTCCCCGGCCTACCTCCAGGGGTTGGAATGGGGGCAGGGAAGGGATGGGAAGAGGCGGGGCAGGAACAGGGCCTCATGGAAGGGGTGGAGTGGGGGTGGGGCCAGGAGCAGCAAAGCGGGGTGTTAGTGATGCGGCCCTCTGGCCAAGGCACTAGTCCTCATGTGGCCCTCGTGGTCATTTGAGTTTGAGATCCCTGTCCTAGAGGGACCATTTCTATGGGTGCTTCAGTCTCATGCCCCTTCAATCCTCCAAACTGATACTACTAAATAGGGTACTTAATTATGGCCAGTTGTGGTGGGTGGATATTTTCTATCTATCTTAGATACCTGTACAGCCCCCTTACCATAGTATCTGTGCACCTCAAAGAAGTTATTCTCCCAACATCCCTTTAAGGTAGGAAGTTGCCCCATTTTACAGATAGGGAACTGAAGCACAAAGAGACTCTGACTACCCGAGATCAAACTAGAAGTCTGTGTTGGAGCACAGAACTGAACTGGAGTCTTCTGTATTGCCCCAACCAGTGAACCAGGACAGATAATTTACCAAACTCTTTTCTTATAAGCTACCAAGGGCAGCAACTTTCAGACATTACTGACCTAGGCCAGATTTGAACTACCAACCTAGGGTTTGTGGCCTATCCCATTCATAGAGTCGTAGAATCCAAGCCCAGAAAAGACCATCATGATGGTCTAGTCTGGCCTTCTGTGTAACGTGTCATCAAACTTCCCCAAAGAAATTCCTAGAGAGCATACCATGTTTAAAAATTGTCAGTGATGGAGAATCCACCATGACCATTGGTAAGTTGTTCCAGTGATTTAATTACTCTCACTATTAAAAATGTATGCCTTTTTTCCAGTCTGAATTTATCTAGTTTGAACATCCAGCTGTTGGATTGTGTTACACTCCTTTCTGATAGATTGGAGAGCCCGTTATTAAATATTTGTTACTCATGAAGATACTTTTTTCCTGAGCCATTGATTTCAATGTTTCTGATATAATTTCAATCAAGCCTGTCTGGTTTATCTCCGGTACTAATGCAGTATTATATCTACGTATATTGATATTTGCAGAAAGTTCAATCATGGAACGATGCTGCTTAGCATGGCATTGTACAGTGAGCCTCCAACAATGATGATAGCTCCGGGCATTTGTGACACTAGCTTGCCAGCACTAGTAACACTGCAGGTAAGGACTGCTTTTCGAGAAAGCAAAGCAAGGATGTGTTGTCAAACAACTTGCAGTAAATGATTGATTACATTGTTCTTCCTGATCCCACGGTTTAAAAATCACAAGAGACCTCTGCTTGTATGCTATCAGCCTTTTTAATTGTGGGGGAGTAAAATTCTATACAACAGCAATTATACACCATACTCACTAAATCAGATGCAGGCTGTGGGTTTAAGGCACTGAGTAGATTACTTTTTCTTCTGTGTTCCTTGACACAAATTGCTGACCTGGTAGCTGACTCTCAGCTGCGTTTTTATCCCACTTGTATCCCGTGTACCACTGAATTATCTACCATTATACACATCACAGGCAACTAACAATTAACTGAGTCTGCAGAAAGGTCTGTGGGGAAGGAGCTACAAAGTGCATCTATATTTATATCACTCTTAATCCATGACCAAATGCCAGGCTGCCATTGATGTCACTGTGAGCTCTGCGTGTAGACCAAGGCAGTATCTGGCCTCCAAATATTGAAAAGACATTTTGTCTGTCCCCAGTGTTGTCCTGTTCCCAGATTGAACTGGTAATTTTAAAGGCACAGCCAATTGCTTTTCATATTCAAAAACCAAATGATCGTTATTAGCAAATGAAGCACAAAGGCAAGCAATGTGAATAAATGAGGCTGCGCTAAAAATGCCCTCTTTCTTAACAAGTTTCTAGTTGGAATAATACAGTCAAAGAGGGCTCCTTAAAATAGCTTTCTCTGTATTAATAATAAAAGGACGGTGAGGCAGTAGAGGGCTGCTAATTTAAAATCTGTCTTTCAGCTCTAAGAAACAGGAGAGAAGAATCTCCCACTCCCGTCCTCTCCCTTCCCATACTCAGTTATGCCTGTAAATATGACAGTCGGAGACACTGTGAAAATACAGGAAAAGCTGCCTTAAAAAAAACAACTCTTTTGATGTGACTGCTGTGTGCTATAATTCCCAGGAATACTGTATTCTGGGAACCAGTTTGTTGGTCGTGTTTTTTTTGTTAATAGTTTGTGAGAGTGAGTATGCACATATATATTCATTAGAGAGACTGCTTTTCTGGTCCTGATGTGAATGTCTCTTAATACATTATAATGTAAATATATGCAAATTGAACTGAATTAAAAAACTGAATTTTCATCTAACCTGCCACTCAAATCTAAAACACGTTTGAGCTTTGAAAAAGTTTGGTTAGCAGCTTTCCCCCCATTTTATTACATTACTTAATGAAAATTCGCACTTCCCAGACTGAGCTGGAAGTGAAAATGATGAAAAATCATGAGAGGCTGTTCTTGTGCCTTTAACAGGCCAATCAGAAACAAGGAATTACCAGAAACAGCCTGCTTTACTGAATTTTCCAGCCTACTCTTGCAAAACCAAGAACTTAGATCCATAACAAAACTTGGGGATGCTGTTGATTCAAATTGAATAGAACCTCCAAAAAAACCCCATTTTTGAGTTTTTTTTCCCATAATTTGATGAAGCTAAAAATGGGCCTGTGCCAACCCCTGTCTCCTTCCCTCAGTATGAAGACCTCCCAACTTTGGAAAATTAATATCCAGATCTGAACTTTGCAGCTTGGTCCCTGTCTCTTACAATCCAAATCAATATGCAGACTCTGAACCCCTCCTCCCCCCCCTCTACCCCCCCACGATTCTGGAGAAGTACTGATCTGGATTGAAAATTTGAAGCTCAGGCCCATCTCTAGTTAAAAACAGGGAGGGAGAAGCCTTTAACCTGGAGTCCCATGCAGACCTAATGAGGCTGAGATACAATAGGTAAAATCCTGGCCCCATTAAATTTAAAGGCAAAACTCTTATTGACTTCAGTGGGGCCAGGATTGTCATCCAATAGTTCTGAGTAAAATTCATTCATACAATAAACACTCCTTTTGCAATTATCCTGTCTCCCTTTCCCCCTTTTTTCACATTTTCTCTACATATTTAGGATGCCATTCATTAACAATCATACTCAGATATCTGAGAACCCTTTTATACAAATTTCTACACAAGACTTTTTTTTTTTTTAGATTGATTTTCCAGAAACTAATTTGGAGTTTATTAAACCTGAGCCTGAAGAAAAAAGAGGTGACCTTGAAGAGCCAGCTAAAGAGTGCTTGAAGCATATAGCAAGACTTTCACAGAAACATTCTCTCTTGCTGTAAGTGCACCCAAGTCTTCCTGCTTACATCTGGCATGCTATGCATAACACCATCAATCACTCTTAAATGTGTTCAGTTCTTGAAAAGCTAAAATTTCCCACCTGATTTCATTCATTTAATGAAGTAATACTTCTAGACGAGAGGAAAAGGTGGCAATGAAGCTAAAACAAGTCCCAGAAGGTGTCAATGCCTTTCTGTAGCTTAGAACACTTTGTCTCTATTCTGTTATCTTTTCTGGTTTCCTTGGCACTAGAAGCAAACTGATGATTTGAAGCACAAATATTTGTCTCGAGCTATATAATTTCCAATAATAATAGTATTAGCAATTTTAAAAATTGGGCTGGATTAAAAACCAACACCAGTAAATAATAATGATAAACCCATACCATTAAGCCATCGTACTCACCAAGTGGCATATAAGCATTAGAAAGGCAATCTGTATCTTGTGCCTCAGTAAACAAGGAAACAATTATGCAGAATTTAGCTTTCACAGCAGGCCTATAAAGAATAAGTAAAACAAAACATGTTGTATCATCTACTCAGGCAGATTAGTAACCCTAGACATATCTAGGTTATATTATCAAGTAGCATTAGGTACTGTCCAAAATAACAATTATAATGAGAACCACAGTGGGGTTAGTGGTATGAATGTTTGCTGGCTGGCATTATACAAGTCACTAATGCTTGTTCATTAACCCTTCACCACAGGATAAAGATGTCATAGTAATATAATAAATAAATATAAAGTCTCTTTTTAAACTTCCCAATGGTGTTCTGTTCTACACATGTAAAGGAGGAGGTTTTCTTTACTAATTTTATTTTTTGGGGGAAAAGATACTTATCGAGTTATAAATTTCTGTTGGCTACAATGAACCGGTAGTATATTTAATGTTAACATCTCTTCTCATTTCTAAAGAGGCAGGATGTGATTTAAGTTTCTTTGCTTTCAACCACTGACGTCTGTTAAGCAGGATTGGGGCTGGTCAGTACTTGGATTAGAGTCTTTTAAGGAAAACATAGTAGCTGCAAGAAGTGGCATTCATGGTTCAGTAGGCAATCATTATTTCCAAATTAGTACAGAACCAAAACTGCTTCAGTATGGTGCTCAGGGTTGTCAACTTCTGGAGGGGACATTCTTTTGATAAGATTTATAAGTGAGATCATGAACACTCATGACAAGACACAGAATCAGAAGGTTTCAGAGGGGTAGCCATGTTAGTCTGTATCAGCAGAAAGAATGAGGAGTACTTGTGGCACCTTAGAGACTAACAGCTTTATTTGAGCATAAGCTAAAGCCCACTTCATCAGATGCATATCTTGGAAAATACCATAGGAAGACAGGTATATATAAATACAGAGAACATGAAAAAATGGGGGTTGCCTTACCAGCTCTAACAAGACCAATCGATTAAGGTGGGCTATTATCAGCAGGAGAAAAAAAACAACTTTTGTAATGATAATCAGGATGGCCCATTTCAAACAGTTGACAAGAAGATGTGAGTTACAGTAGGGAGGAAATAGTTTTTAGTTAGTGTAAAAAGAACAGGAGTACTTGTGGCACCTTAGAGACTAACAAATTTATTAGAGCATAAGCTTTTGTGGGCTACAGCAACATGCATCCGATGAAGTAGGCTGAAGCCTATGAAAGCTTATGATCTGATAAAGTTGTTAGTCTCTAAGGTGCCACAAGTACTCCTGTTCTTTTTGCAGATACAGACTAACACAGTTGCTACTCTAAACCTTTAGTTAGTGTAATGACTCATCCACTCCCAGTCTTTGTTCAAGCCTAATTTAATGGTGTCCAGTTTGCAGATTAATTCCAGTTCTGCTGTTTCTCGTTGGAGTCTGTTTTTGAAGTTTTTTTGTTGTAAAATTGCGACTTTTAGGTCTGTAATTGAGTGTCCAGGAAGATTGAAGTGTTCTCCAACTGGTTTTTGAATGTTGTAATTCTTGATGTCTGATTTGTGTCCATTTATTCTTTTGCATAGAGACTGTCCGGTTTGGCCAATGTACATGGCAGAGGGGCATTGCTAGCACATGATGGCATATATCACATTGGTAGATGCTCAGGTGAACGAGCCTCTGATAGTGTGACTGATGTGATTAGGTCCTATGATGGTGTCCCTTGAATAGATATGTGGACACAGTTGGCAATGGGCTTTGTTGCAAGGATAGCTTCCTGGGTTAGTGTTTTTGTTGTGTGGTTCCTGGTGAGTATTTGCTTCAGATTCGGGGGCTGTCTGTAAGCGAGGACTGGCCTGTCTCCCAAGATCTGTGAGAGTGAGGGATCGTCCTTCAGGATAGGTTGTAGATCCTTGATGAGGAATCAGAAGGGTCATTTTAAATGGTCCATTTCTCCCTCTCTTTCTCTTTCACGCACACACACATCTTATAGCTTCATTTGTATTTTTTTTAAAACCTGTACTCCTTTTTTTAAGTTTTAAAAGCTTCAACTGTTTTTTTCTCTTTTGGTTCCATTAATAAAAGTTAAAAATTGTTCTTTTTCGGTGGTTGTTGCAATCAGAGTAAGCCAGACTACACTTAACTGCTTAATGTTGTAATAATGAAGAAGGGTTTGTTAACATCTTATCCCTTGTTGGACCCAAGAAATCTCCTTATCAGCACAATAATCCTCGGATGCTATATATGTGCAAAGTATTATTGTCACCTAGACTGAACATCTTTTCAGACATAAACTTTTACTATGACAGATAAACCTAAAACCTTTACCCTGATCAAATCTTTAAAGACAGCCATTAAACAAGACAGTAACCCAGCAAAACAAGATAGGAAAGAGAAGACTGCTACGTCACTGAAGAGGAATGGGGTAGATACAAGAAAGCATTGGTCTTTTATCTAGCCATTTTTAAGCTTTAGCTGATTTAATCTAAACAGACTGTCTTGTTCAGGAGATGCTGTTGGGAAACTAGAAAATCTCTAACGTCAACATGCAAGAGGTGTCTTCTAATTGCAGTGTCTCTCTGAATGCTGTTGGAGTGTAAAGGAACACATGACAGACCATCAAAAAGTTAAAGCTTTATCTCCTCTGCAGTGTGTGGCACACACACACACACCCTTCATACAAACACAGGGATTGCTGGCTGCTGCTATTGTGAGCACACTGTGAATTGTTGAGCTACACAAAGGAGATCATAGATCACGCTGCCACTATTTGTATATAAAGTTTAAAATATACTTTGTTTATTATGGTAATTTGCTTAAAACTACTGCTACTAAAAAATGACAGTAGGTAAAATGTCTCTTATGTGGCCCCTGTCACTATCATATCTGAACAGCTCACACAATTATGAATTTATTCTCCTTACATCCCTCAGAGCCAAGGAAAGCAAATTGTCTTCCTCACAACGCCTTACCCCATGTTTATTGTTTGTACTGCCAACACCTATTCCAAATGCCTGGCAAATTCAAAATTGATTGAGGGAAACCTTTTTTCACATAACGCACAATTAACCTCTGGAACCCATTGCCATGAGATATTACCAAAGCCAAAAACTTAGCAGGATTCAGAAAGGGTATAAACTATTTATTTGGCTAAGACAAAGTTGGTGTTATAGCAGATCATGGGGGGAAGTGTTTAGAAATGGATGCAAGCATTCATGTTTCAGAGCTTGATTCAACTTCCAACTATTGGGAGTTAGGAGAAAATTTTCCTGAAGGAAGGTTATCCCATTACTACCCACAGCAGGGATTTTTGAACCTTCCTCTGATGCCGGTTACTGTCCAAGATGGGATGCTGGACAAGATAGATGGGTCTGATCTAGTGTGGCAACTCTAATGTTCTTTCAGAGCCTTAGTGATATTTATAGTGTTAATTATGAATTTTGTCGATTTGTAATTTATTGTACATTTTTAAGGCTTGTTTTAGGTGCTTGAGTTTCAACTAGGATTGCCTGTTTACATTAGCAATTTTATCTTGATGAAGTTTTTGTTTGTTTCTTTGTTTGTGATGATACCGAACCCTAAGATTTAATGAGGCTATTTGTTTTATGGACCACGAAAATGCATATGAATTGTTGGTGCATTTAAGGACATATGGTACACATTAACCTGATGTTCTTTTCATTGGCTTACTGATTTTTGCAATATTGGGGGATGCCAAGGCATTTTATTAATTCGCCCCCTCTCTGTGGGGTAGGTGGCACTACACCCATTCTGCAGATGAGTAAAGTGAGGCACAGCAAGCCAGACTGGTTTTTTGAAAGAGGTTTTCTTGACAAGTTCGCTATTTTCTAGGATAATGAAAAGCATATTTCATTCTATATGATAGATTCATTCAGTTTCTAGTAACAAGCGATCAGTCAGATACTTAGTACTTATACCTCTTTGCACACCCTGTGTAAGGACCAAGAACAATCATGGTGTGTGTGTGTGAGAGAGAACACATTGCCTTTTTAAAGTCTCAGATCCTAGAATGTATATGAATGCTGTCACCAGAGTTGATTGGTGGTGGAGAGCGGAGGAGTGAAAGTTGACTAGCAGTGTTATAATCAGTAGTTGTCACCACAGTTAATGAGAGATGCTATAGAATAGGCAGTGGATATCACAGTAATTTCTCTGGCCAAAACTGCACACACTGAAAAACAACTGTGGAGAAAAAGAGAGAGCGAGCGTGACCTTGGCAACGTGAAATATCTCTATGTGCATCTCTTTTGAGAGTTCATCTTTATATGTCACAAGGCTGACAGATCCAGATTATAAAAATCACTTCTTCGTAAGAGCTGGTGTGCAGAAAATGATATCCCATCCCAAGGAGAACAGTAGCTAGAAAGCAGTACCCCCTCTTTACAATAGTTTGCTGCTACACAAGGCTCTAGGTGGTTTTAATTTCAAACTGAATTTCTAATCTTCTCTTCCAGGTTGTCGGAGCAAGAGAGAAGATTTTTATGGTTTTATCGTTCCTCCTGCAATAAAGAAAACTGTTCCCTTCCTTTAGTACTGGGCAGTGCCCCCAGTTGGAATCGAAAGAGCATATCAGAAATGTACACGGTGTTGAGGAAATGGATCTTTTCTAACCCTTTGGAGGCACTTGGGCTTCTGACTTTCAGGTAAGAGAAAATTAACAAAGTCGGAAAATAACAATAAACAGACTCCTAGTCTGCTGATTAATTCAGCACTTTGAGTTGCTTAGTATAATACAAGCTTTGGTTCATTGACTGTCTGCTTTCAGCTTTCCCTCTGTATCAAAATGAAGATATAATTGGAACTCTTGAGCTGACCTTCAGTTGAATGCGCTGGCCCTGTCTTCTTGCCTGAGAAATTTGCTATTTTCCAGGATAATGAAAAGCATATTTCATTCTATATGATGGATTCATTCAGTTTCTAGTAACAGGTGATCAGTCAGATACTTAGCACTTATACAACACTTTGCATCTTAACGCTGCTGTACAGACATAAAGTGAGTAATGGAGATGGGGCTGAACCATGCTCCTAGATCAAGATGCTACCTCAAAGTGTGCATCTGAAACTGACCTTTGCCACTGGCCCTTCTTTCTGTAATAGAAACATCCCAAACTTTGGGAAAATTGAGAACTGGCTTCTAATGTTGCACTCTCATTGACTTTCAGTGAGAGCTGGGTGTCTTTTGTGCATCAGAAAGTGTCTCTGCTGTGGAGGGTACCTTTTAACCTGTGACATACATAATCTGCAGCAAAAAGAACCTGTGTCAGCAAATGTATTTTCTCAGGTTATTTTGGAGGAAGGGCTTGTTTTAAGAAATCTGCCTGTGAAAACGTCACACAATTGGACAAAATGAGGGTGCAAATGATGCATTGTCAAGCCCTTGCTTGTCTGGGTGTTGAGCTTTCTATGATTAAAGCTGCAATCCTGCTTTGCAAACTGATTTACTAGCTACAAACCATGTCTTTAGAAAAGAAATAAAAAGGAGAGGTTTTGGAGACTTCACCTAATCCCTTTGCCCAGTGAGTAAGGACTTCATACCCTCATTACTCATTAACAAAAACAGATACTTAAATATATATATTTAAAAATAACCACAGATGATTGTTGCCTTCCAGCATTATTCTTATCCCCCTTCTCTGGTTTAGGTTTGAATCCAAAGTATTAAGTTTCCCCACATATATACGAACATCTCCTATTGGAATGTAATGGGAGTTCTGCATGAAAATATCTTGAAGGATTAGGTCCGTAGTGCATGGAAAGCCTTTTGGAACATTTGTGATTGTGCTCAAGCAGTGTATGTGTGCATACCATGTTTGCCATCATTGCAATATTTCTGTGCTTTCATGACTTACCAGAGCACCCTTTTATTTCATGTTGGAACAAATACAATGACAAGCACCACATTGATGTTCTCTCTCCAGACCGGCACAAGTCTTAATGGTGATTTAGGGAACACGCCAAAACAGAATCTGTTAACTGGTTACACCTACAGTTGGCATTTCTGGAGACAAAGGGCTCAATTATTCCTTGAAGATCCAACTCTGCATTGGGCGTGGTATGCAATTTTATAGCCCCATCAGGTGCTCCAAAAGGCATTGTGACTCACATTGCCTGAAAGCCTTTCACAGAGCACAGTTGCTATGCTACATTTTTATGGTGTTTCTTCACTGCAGTCCGGAAGTATGGTTGCAGCAAATATAGGCACACCTGAGCTAACTTTGATCTAGCTAGATGAAAGCTAGCTTGAGTAACAGTAATAGTTTAGCTGTTGCAGCACGGTTGGCAGTACAATCTATCCTCCTGAGTACAATCCCACCCAGAACCCTGGGTACATACTCGATCATGTCATAGCAACGGCTGCTGTGACTACTTTGTTGTTGTTACTCAAGCTAGCTTTTGTATAGCTAGATCAAAGCTAGTTCAAGTATACCTACAGGAGTCACAATAGCACCTTTCAACTGCAGCACACCCTTATAAGATGCAATGTACACGCCATTCTGAGTCTGTCCAACTCTGCAAGTTGGCATGGCAGGGTGGGCTGAGATCATAACTCTGACTCCTCCAATGCAGTCTATGGAATGGCTGGCCAAGAGTAAATAAATACTTGTGATTTGAGGAGGAAGGTTCCCCTAATTACATACCCTCACAGGAGATGTGCGCACCCTGGTTTATCTTTTACAGACATGTTAACAAAAGAGGCCAGGGATCTCAATAGAAGTTGTCTTTTCTTTAAATATTGTGACTAGAAATATTTAATGTCCCTAGAATGTTGCATGTGTGTTTAAGACCAACTGGGAAGCTGTCTTTGGGGATTAGGAGTAGTACACTGCTCACTAAATGTCCATTTTTAAAGGACCAGTTTCACAGATGGCTGAACTGCTAGAGGGATGTGGGGGTTCAGCTGGCTGGGATTGTAGTGTCTTGTTTTTAACCTATTAAATAATTATCAGTTAAGAAATAGCAGCAGCTGTATTGCTAACTTGACTTCACATTCCCATTCTGACCTTCAATCAGTTTGGACTGTAGGTGCATTGACTACGCTGTTTGGAAAAGCTTGCTCTACTCTGGTCTGCATTATGCGTGGCTCTGGCAGTTTTTACCCTCTGCTCCTGATTTCACAGAGCAACAAAATGTCCTCCTAATTTCTTTTGACTAGAGATTAAACTACAAAAGGATGTCATACGCAAACAAAAGGTGGGGTGTGTCTAACAGAAATGCTTCTAATCTCAGCGTGTATTTTCTCATGTGATCCAATAATAAGCATTCTCCATTTAATTAAAAAGTTGTTTCATGAGGACTGGAAGGCTCAGGGCTTGATAATAGGATCTTTGATCTCTGGGTTGCTAGTTCAAGTGTAGTCCAATGTGATGGTAACCAGAAGTCATTACCATCTGATGATTGTTCAGTGGCTTGTGTACATGAAATAAGTTGGCTGGTCTTCGTCTGGATAAATTTCTACACAACAGAAGTTGCCATGGCATCTGTCACCATTTGGCATGTTTATTACCAGTCTCATCCATGAAACTATGGGTCAAGATTTTCAGAAGTGACTGGTAATTTTGGGTGCTTCGGTTTTTGGTTGCTGCAGTTTTGGGTTGCTCTATTTGAGACATCTTAAGGGAACTGATTTTCTGAGGGTGGGTACTCAGCACTTTCTGAAACACAGGCTAGGTACCCAAAAATCTCTAGTCACTTTTGAAAGCTTTGGGCTAAAGAGACTAAATTACATGGCCTTCTCAAAGCAAGGTTAAAGGACGTTTCCTGAGCACTAAGCTCACTTTTGCAAAGGGTAAGAGGAAAGAAAAGAAGCCACAGGAGACAACATTCAATTGTCTTGATCGCAAGAAGTCAGTACATCCCATGCGATTTAGTAAGAGTTGCAGATGCTCTGTGCCACTCAGGATCAAGCCCCAGTGTTCAGAGCACATAATACAGCTCTCTCTGCAATATGGTGTAACTTTAAAATTAGCTGCTCACAAGCCTGTTAAGTGTAATAGATGCATCTCATTCTTCTGGCATGTCTCCCCCTTTGCTGACTATCTTCTCTACTTTACAAGCACTACTCTAGGCAGACTAATAATAAGCTAGTCATTTATGCACTAGAAAAGGAGAACTTTCATAAACTGGAAACACATTCATGCTACGTTTCACAGATAAATTTAGTAGCAGTCTTGCATCCAATAAATGTATCAAGCATGGATTCTTAGGGCCTCCCAGGAGCCAGTCCTTAAAAAGCAATTTAAAAAACATTGAAGAGCTCTTTAATGAAGGAAGGAGGGTCGAGAGCAGAATAAGATTTTACGCTCATAGTTTTACCTCTAATTTCAGGAAAGGCTGATTACAAACTACAGTCTGAAAAATATAAATTTTCCCAAAGCAAAGGGTAGAAAGCTGGTCCCTCCTCCCCTGCACTGCTGGCTGCTGTCCTGTGCATCTCCACCTCCATTTTCATCATTGGCTTCCCTTACTTACCTTCCTTGGGAGAAAGCCAAGATTTTAGTTCAACTCTCACTTCTCTGCATGGCACACCAGCCAGGGAAATGATATAGGCACAAAAGAAAAGGAGTACTTGTGGCACCTTAGAGACTAACAAATTTATTTAAGCATAAGCTTTCATGAGCTACAGCTTACTTCATCGGATGCATTCGGTTTTTCCACCGAATGCATACAAAAGCTTATGCTCAAATAAATTTGTTAGTCTCTAAGGTGCCACAAGTACTCCTTTTCTTTTTTGCGAATACAGACTAACACGGCTGCTACTCTGATACAGGCACAGTTATTGTGGTGATGGAAAAAAGCCAAATGCAGTGTTATAAATGCCATCATATACATGGCGGGCACACTTATACGCTATATACATGTAGGGCAGGTGCACCTAAAAATTGTCAGGCTATTTTGCTTTTCAGATTACATAATGGGTTCTTTTATATTTTGTATATATGAACACATTAGCTAACCTGAAAAACAAAATAACTAGATAACAATTTTGAGTGTACATGAAATGTCAGAGCTTCACAGCACCCAGCAACAGCTCCCCACAAAAGACATATAGTACCAACCCACTTTTTACCACATAGAAGAGAGAGAAACAAATTTTCCTGCAAACTGTGGGCTGGATTCTGACTTGGGCTGCACAACTACAAGGATCTAGGGACTAGAAGCCAGGTTGGCAGAGCCTCGGGTGGCTGAGATTCCCACAGTGCCACCCAGAAACCATGCAGAGGTGCAGCCAGGGAGCATCATGGAGAGTAGTCACTGCAGGAAGTACCGCCCACAAGACCTAGAGTGATAGTACCATGTGTCCCTGTGATTGTCCAAGTGCCCCTACTTCAGCCGTTTGGTTGGCCCAGGAAATTTTCTAGGTAACTACACAGACCTTGGCCTGCTGCAGTGCCACACTTTGCCTTGTCTCCTGATCTCTGACTTCAAACCCAACTACTGTCCCTCGAGTCTAACCCAGTACTGCCTCTGATATCTGGACTTTGACCCCAGCCTGACTCTGATTCTGACTCTTGTTTATGGGACCTGGCCCTGCGATTCCTCCAACTCCTGCCTGGTGACTCCTGTTCCTGGTGGACAGACCTCAGCTCAGCTCTGACCACTAGGCCAGACCACCTACACCCCACGCACTTACAACAGGAGAGTAAGGAGGAGTAAGAACCCCTCTTATATCCCACTGCTTGCTAAGAGGATCTTGACTTCAGGCACACGGGGTAAGAGGGTTTATGTGCCTGCTTGGGCCATTTCCAGAATAGGTGGACAGAAAGGGGTGGGAAATGGACAGTCCTCACTCCATCCCCCTTGTGGACCAGAGTTGCTGAGCTAGCACTTTTTCTAGACCAGAAGTAAATTGTTACCACCAGGCTCAAAGAGGAAGCAGGATTAGAATTGATAGGGTTTTGAGTCTTCTCTACTAGGCTTTATAGGTCCCTGCAGAGTAGCTGGGCTGCCAGGCATAGAGTTTTAATCTCCAGCTTCTTGAGGAAAGAGGGTCTGGTTGCTCTCAAAAAGATCCTTAGGCTAGTGTGGTTGCAGTGCCTCAACAACAACAGATGGAAGAGAGGACGGCCAGTCTCCTTCAGATACTAAAAGAGGTAGCATGTGGGGTAGGATGTCATTGGAAGGCTTGAAGATCGCAGTGCTGGATAAGGGCCCCCGGTGTTTGGTCAGGCAGTGGGGATCGGGGTAAGAAAGCGAGAGTGTTTGGGATTAGATAAATCTCTGGAGGTTTGAATTCCTGAACTTGAACATCCAAATGAACATTAAGAAGTCAGTTTGTGGACAGCCTCTTTCCTCCTTCTTTGCTGCTGGATTTATTTTGTGAATACCATAGTTATATAAACCCTACAAAATGCTGGGATCCTTAGTTTTTGCCCCTGTGGCTATTCGAGATAATCCTTGTAAAGAGTATAAGGGGAGATGTTAACACGAGTGTCCTGGCAAAATAACAATATCCTTAAATTTCCCTGCTTCTCTTCTTAGTCACAATATCCTTCTTCACCTCCTGATCTGAACCTGATGTCAGTGTTCATTACTTTACTAGATATAGTGGCTAATGTGTCCCATCCCAAATGTGGCTGCACTATAGAGCTGGGTAACGTTAAGTGTAGTCTAATTTGTAAAAATGTGGTGAGACTTCTGAAAGTAACTTCACAAACAGTAGTAAAAATACGTGGTGATTTGGGGTTAAATTCTGTTCTATTACTCCAGTGCAAATCCAGATTGAGTTCAGTGAAGTTGCTTCAAATTGCTCCTGATGTAATTGGGAGTAGAATTTGGCTGGTTTCCTCACATCGATAGCAGAATGCCCAATAAAATAATTGAGTAAGAAACAGTTAGATTATATCTTGTCTGTTGAATCTCTTTGATTCTGAAAGTTATTGTATATGTGTGTGTAGAGTAGAGTAAACACAGGCTTATTTGCCATGTAAACAGGGATGTTACTACACATCATTTGGTAGTTGTATTTAGATTTACAGGACAGACAAACTATAAAGTCATGAAACTGCTATGCATTAATGTTGTAATAGACAACACTCTGCAATAAGTAGCAGATCATTACTAAGGCATTCAATAGCCTTTTCAGTATCTTTAACTTTGATTAAATCTTTTGGTGGCAAGCACACATAGTTACAATGGATAACTCTTCTGGGTGACTTGCAGTGTTTGTGCACAGATATGCAAAGGTAGACAGAAAACTAAACACCTAAGGACCACCTGAAGGTTGTGTACGTAAGATGAGGAGGACATTTGTTGTTCTCTGGAAAAATATAAGATCCTAGCCCATGGATGTTTTCAAATGGAAAAGCCTTATTAGAAAATTTATTCCTACCACTCTTCCTCTATCAATCATAGAAATGCAGGGCTGTAGGGGATCTCGAGAGGTCATCTAGTCCTGGCACAGAGCCAGAACCAAATATAACTACACTATCCCTGGCAAATGTTTGTCTAACCTGTTTTTGAAAACATCGAAACCCCCACTGCCTCCCATGGAAACCTGTTCCAGAGTTTAACTCTCCTTACAGCTAGAAAGTTTTTCCTAATATCTAACTGAAATCTCTCTTTCTGCAAATTAAGCTAATTTCTTCTTGTCCTACCTTCAGTGGTCCTGGAGAACAATTGATCACCATCCTCTTTATGACAGCCCTTAACAGGTCCACTCTTGGTGGTCTTGTCTGAAAACTATGCATGCCCAGTTTTTTTAACCTTTCCTCATAGGTCAGATTTTCTCAACTTTTTAACGTTTGTGTTGCTCTCCTATGGACTCTCTCCAGTTTGTCTATGTCCTTATTAAAATGTGGTGCCCAGAACTGGACACACTACTCTGGCTGAGACCTCACCAGTGTCAAGTAGAATGGGACACAGGACCTCCCATGTCTTACATATGAAACTCCTGGTAATTCACCCCAAAATGATATTAGCCCTTTTTCAACTGCATTATGTTGTTGGTTCATATTCAATTTGTGATCCACTATAACCCTCCAGATCCTTTTCAGCCTAGCCAGTTATTCCCTATTTTGTTGTTTTGCATTTGCTATTTTTCTGAAGTGTAGTACTTCTCACTTGTCTTTACTCAATCTCATCTTGATGATTTCAGACCAATTCTCCAGTTTTCAAGGTCATTTTAAGTTCTAATCCTATCCTCCAAAGTGTTTGCAGCCTCTCACATCTTGGTGTCATATGCAAATTTTCTTCACTCCATTATCTAAGTCATTAATGAAAATATTGAATAGTAGTAGACCCAGGACAGACCCCTGCAGGATCCCACTAGTTGTGTCCGCCAGTTTGACAGCAAACCATTGATAAATACTTTTCAGTATTGTATTTCAATCGGTTTTGCATCACATTATAATAATTATACCAAGACCACATTTTCCCAGTTTGCTTATGAGAATGTCATGGAGGTATGTGTCGAAAGCCTAAAATCAAAATATATCACATCTACAGCTTCCCCCCACCCCACCCCAGCCAGTAGGCCAGTAACCTGATCAAAGAAGGAAATTAGGTTGTGTGACAAAAGTTCCTCCTCTGTTTTGGTGGGTCTTGCACTTATTGGCAAGCCTCAGAGGTTCACGGCAGCCCTCAGTTTGGCCACTTTCATGGCTCAAATCTGCTGGTCACTCAGTTAGCCTCATCACTGGCCAGCATGGGGAAAAGGAAGAAGAACAATCCCCGCAGTCTCTGCTGATCCACCTAGTGGATCGGGGAACAGGCCAGAGACCTTCCCCTCTGGTGGAACCCACAGTCCAGGTCAACTCCTCCAGTATCAAGTAGGGAGTTGGAGGGATTGGGGGAACCCAGGCCCACCTCTACTCTGAGTTCCAGCCCAGGGCCCTATGAATTGCAGCTGTCTACAGTGGCTCCTGTAACAGCTGCGTGACAGCTACAACTCCCTGGGCTACTTCCCCATGGCCTCCTCCCAACACCTTCTTTATTCTCACCACAAGACCTTCCTCCTGATGTCTGATAATGCTTGTACTTCTCAGTCTTCCAGTAGTACGCCTTCTCACTCTCAGCTTCTTGCACCTCTTGCTCCTAGCTCCTCGCATGTGCACCACAAACTGAAGTGAGCTCCTTTTTAAACCCAGGTGCCCTTATTAGCCTGCCTGTCTTAATGGATTCCGGCAGCTTCTTGATTGGCTGCAGGTGTTCTAATCAGCCTGTCTGCCTTAATTGGTTCCAGAAAGTTCCTGATTGTTCTGGAACCTTCCCTATTACCTTACCCAAGGAAAAGGGACCTACTTAACCTGGGGCTAATATATCTGCCTTCTATCACTCTTCTGTAGCCATCTGGCCTGACCCTGTCACAGTTGGTTTGGCATGACTTATTCTTGACAAATCCATGTTGACTATTTCTTATAACCCTATTATTGTCTAGGTGCATACAAATTGATTGTTTAGTAATTTTTCCAGTGTCTTCCCAGGTGTCAAAGTCAAGCTGATTGGTCTATAATTTCCTCAGTTCTTCTTTGTTCCCCTTTTTATAGATAGTGTGACAAAGCTCTGTCCTTGCCTCCGTGGGTCCCGCGTTTCCTGGTGGATTTCGCTAGCCTCAGAGGCTCACTGTGACCCTCCACGTAATCCTTCTTTCTCTAGAGACAAGGGTCACAGTCTACTGAGCCATTTTCATCAGCCAGTGAGGGAGGTGAGGAGAAGATATCCTTCCTGGCACAGCCTTTGTTATCTCCCAGTCTCCATGATTAATCAGGGGGCAAAGGTGTGGGGGGAAGCCCGGGCCCACCCTCTACTCCAGGCTCCAGCCCAGGGACCCTAATAGTATCAGCTATGGTAGCTGACCTTTTAGAAACATGACATGTACAATTCCCTGAGGTTCTTCCCCCACAGCAGCCCTCACTTCCTCAAGCTCCACTTCACCCTTACCAAATGCATCCGATGAAGTGAGCTGTAGCTCACGAAAGCTTATGCTCTAATAAATTTGTTAGTCTCTAAGGTGCCACAAGTACTGCTTTTCTTTTTGCAAATACAGACTAACACGGCTGCTACTCTGAAACCTGCAACTTATTGTGAGAACATACCAGTTTCAGTGAAACATCTGGCCACAGATCAAGAGAGAGACCAACCCCAGAACTGATCAAGTGGCAGAGGTCTGGATTTAGAAGTTCCAATCCTTTTGATGAACTGTGTGAATGTCGAGATGATACCATGTGATGGATTTTGTTTTTTCAGTTTTCTTTTTATAAAATCCTAAGAAATTACACCCAAAACGTTGCAAAGTCAAGCATTCAAAATGTTGAAATGTCAGAATTAAGGTTGCCTGTGCCATGTTAATTTGACACCGTTGTGTAAGTGCATTGTAATAAACTATTTAATTACATGACCACATACTATTATTCCACAGGATCTTGGAACACAAAGAAAAATGAGGAAAAAACAAAATATTGAATAGCTGCTCATTAAGTGAGCACTGTCCATCTTGTGCACTGAATAAGGCAGGGATTCTATAGAAATAATAGTATTTGATTACACAATTAAAGAATATCAGTGCATAACACAGGTTACATAGGCATCCTTAATTCTGGCATTTCCTAACTTTTGAGTGTTTGACTTTGCGACACACAAACACACACATGAGAGAGAGGATAGTGTGTTACTTTGTTCCTAATACCCCTTTAGATTATTACAACTGAAATAATAGTGAAAAATCAAATGTCCCTTTCTCCATTTATACTGCTTGCTTACTTTCTGTACTGCATTCAGTCTAGATAACGAAACTAGACTGGTCAGTTTCATTTTTTAATTTTCATGAATTAGCACAAAGCTACTTCAATACTTTGCTTACAGACCTGCAGAGGAATGTTGAAATGATAATATTTTAAAACAACAACTAGTTTTCATTGTAAAACAAAAAATATCTAAAATTGTGGGGAAATAATTCTGTTCTTGTTAAACTCTGTAAATCTCCGGTCTCAATCTATTTATAAATATAAAAAAGCACAACAATAAAGCTTAATTTTGTAACCTAAATCTTAGTTCCATATTCATTTAAGTATTTGTTGACACTTCTGTCTGCCTTTGTAGGCAATTATAAAGCACTCAGCAACATGGTATTCTACACTTCTTGGAGTTCTGAGGGTTTGGGAATCAGTGTATCGATTATACTGGTCTGGAAGTGTAGCTGTCTACATTTCTGACAAATATTATATCCTTCATTTCACGGCTCAGATTTGCAATACCATGTGGGACAACACAGCAGAATGTAAATTGTTTATACAAAATGAGAGCATGGCTTACAGCACTGCATGGCATATGGTAAACTTCTCATAGGTGGCATGTTTCAGAAAGGTGGCATGTGTGATACCTTTCTCTACTAAAAGGAGCATTGCATGCTATAAAATACTCCAACCTCTACAGTAAAATATTTCCATTCTATCTACCTAATAAATATGTCTGAGTTCTCCAACATGTTGTTTGAGATCATACATTAAAATTAAGACTATTTTATCTGTTACGAATGAAAACTACAGATATGCATTAGTTGTAGTAATTGATTCCTAGATCTAAAAGTCTACAGGGAATGTCACAAATTCACATGAAGTCTCAGCAGTGCTAGGTTTTTTATTTGGATCTGGTTTAGCTGAACGATATAGCTCAAGACACGTTTCCTTTCTGGATACCCATATGAAGAGAATCAAGAATAGTTGTTCTTACTTCCAAAGCAAATTGCAATTTGCTTACTCAGCTCAGAATCCTATTTCAGATGTCAGTATAAAGTCTGAAAGGAGATACAACTACATTAAGGGATGTTATAAACTGGAAGGTGGTCAATTATTTTCAGTAGTCAGTCAGGAAAGAATAAAACATCATGCATTTAAAGCAGCGGTAAGGACATTTAGGGGAAACACTAGGGGAAGTACTCCAAGAAACAGTACAAGCTACCAAGGAAAGATTGTTGGAGTCCCCGAAGCTGCAAAATGTTGTTAAAGACTAGATTTGACATCGTGGTTTATGTATTACCCTTTACCAGTAGCACCACCTATATGCATGTCTTGTACAAATATATGGAAAGGCAGAGTCCTTGCCATGAAGTACACACTACCTGAAAAGATAATGAAGAAATAGAAGAAAAGTTGGAGAAAGGAATATATCATACAAGTAAGATGGTCAAGGTGATTGGAGGATCAGGAATAATTTAGGGATGAGTGAAATCAGTCCTGACACAATGCTTGAAGATTCACTAGATCAGCACTTATCTACATGGCAAGTTACTGCACAGTAAGCCTGACTGTGAATCTGCAGCATACGAGCTTGCCATGTAGTAACTCACCATGTCGACAAGCCCTCACTAAAGGACCCCTCTCACCTAAATGATTTACATGGCTAGAAGAAGCTGGAATTTCTAGTAATGCAAAGAATAGGTTTATAAAATCATGACTGGTGTGGAGAAAGTAAATAAGGCAATGTTATTTACTCCTTTTCATAACACAAGAACTAGGGGTCACCAAATGACATTAATAGGTAACAGATTTAAAACAAAAGGAAGTATTTTTTCACACAACTCACAGTCAACCTGTGGAACTCCTTGCCAGAGGATGTTGTGATGGCCAAGACTATAACAGGGTTAAAAAAAGAACTAGGTAAGTTCATGGAGGATAGGTCCATCAATGGCTATTAGCCAGGATGGACAGGGATGATGTCCCTAACCTCTGTTTGCCAGAAGCTGGGAATGGGCGACAGGGGATGGATCACTTGATGATTACCTGTTCTGTTCGTTCCCTCTATGGCACTTGGCCCCTGTTGGAAGACAGGATACTGGGCGAGATGGACCCTTGATCTGCCCCAGTATGGCTGTTCTTATGTTCTTAAGTTTCTGACTCACATAGGGTTTCTGACCCAAATCATAATAGTTTTTAAGAAGTAGAACGTAAGAATGCTACATAGGCATGGCAGAATACTGATTGAGTTTTTCATTGTGGAGCTAATGTTTCTAAGGATGTTCGATGTTCATCCTAACCAAAATAATCCTGAAATACAGATAAACAGAAAAAGAATCAGCACCACTAAATGCTCTCTCTGTGGCCCCAAACAGCCCAAAAATTCAAGAGCAGGGATGGTTGTTACTGTTTGGATTGAACAAGTTGTCACTTGGTTAACTCAATTGGTCTATTACTTATTCCCTCGTAAGAGTTCTGCTTGACCTCAAACTGACCTTCATATATACAAGCTGAAGGAAACCTTTTAATAAATGAGAGCAATACAGAATCTCATCCAAAAACTGAGTGGCAAGAGCCATGTTTGCTGAAGCAAGCTGACCTCTAGATTTTTACTGCAGTATGTACGCCTTTCAGTGCATTGTGACATTAAACACATCTCTTTAAAATAATTTAGAAACATAGACACATTTCACACTACAGCTCTTAGCAAATTAGTTTTAAGGAATCAAACCATTAGCAGTTGGATTTTCTGGAACGGTTCAAATAAGAAGGTTTCTCATTTTTCGTCTAGCTGGGGAGAAAACAGAATTTTGTCATCGTAACATTTCACATCTTCGAGCATTGACTGCTCCCAAGGACAAGCAGTAACTGAGTAATAACACTTTCTGCTTGACTTGGTGCCTGTATAGAACATATTTCACTCTCCAGTAACCTGTTGAACCAGGAGAGAGGGGAAAGGGAGGTACTGATTCCCATACTATCGGCACAAGTTTGGCTCACAACCCTTTGGAGAAATTGCCTAGTTTGATGATAAGATAATAAGGGGATTCGGGTTTTTTTTTTAATTTGTGATCTGCATTCAAATACATTTTGTTCTAAATAACTATGTAAAAATTAAAGTAGCAGCATGAAATTCATAGTATACTGCCTGACATTAAAAAATAATTAACTCTCATAAAATAGACCAATTTGGGACTAAAATGATCATTTATTTATAAAACACCCCCCCAACATGGTACTCTGAGCACTACACAAACAATTACAGACAATATTAAAAACATCATCAAATATGCACCATAAAGATAAACAAAATATTAAAGAGACAAACACAGTGGCATCATTAAAAAAGAGTTTGGAAGGGATGTGCTACGGATGGGCTATGAATGCAGTGCGGAAGCTGGGGCTTTCTAACAGGTCCAAAATATAGTCATTCCATTTTTTTTTTAATTATTTGAACACACACACAGCAATTTGATTATCAAAGTGTGTAGGATTTTCTGGTTTATTTTTTAAAATTAATTATACTTAAAAGTACCTCTCTAGAATTCCAGGGTACCCAGACACTTCTGCACAAAACTGCCTACACAAGTTCTTCAGTCTCTCTCAATTGTGGAAACTTTATTACTCTGCTGGTGATCATTGCTTCTATTTTGTTGTTGTCTTTCATATTTTCGTTTTCATTTATTTTCAAGTGAATTGAATGCCCTGATTGATGACTTGGAAGAGTGAAGTCTTCTGTTGATCTACAGAACAGACATAGCATGGGCATCAGCAATGCCAGCTTCCAGACTGCCTCTGCCAATGTGCACGTGGCTTGACCTGAAAGGAATCCCATTTGGATTCAATGACAGCTCAGTTTTCAGTCCCCTGTCAGCCCTTGTCATCATATCTAGAGTGTCAAGTAGATGAGACTGTTGCTGAGATTTTTTCAAAGGAGCCTAAAGGAGTTAGGCTCTGAAGTAGGACTGAAATCCAGTGGAAGTTGCACACCAAATGTCCTTAAACTACCAATGATAGTGTCTGTTTAGAAGTGGTAGGGTTTTGTTGTTTTCTGTGATGCAGATGCTTGACTCAGTGTGTCCCCTGAACATATGATGGTAATGATGCTAATGACTTCGGACAGAGTTGAGCAAATTCTCTGGAGGTGAAAAGCTGCATAGCCCATTACTAATTTGCTGAGTAGAGTTTGTCAAAAATGACAATTACTTTTTGCAGAATATTTCAAAAGATTTTTTTTAAAATTCTCTGTAAGAATTTTTCAGTTTTTGAAAGTGCAAGCTGAATTCTTTTACTGAATTTTTTTTCTTCAATTTCTGGTTTATTAATGAAAAACTGAAAAATATTCTGCTAAAATTTTTGGTTTTGGTCAAAAAGTCATATTTCACCAGAACATTTTTTAATGAAGACTTTCTGACCAGCTGTACTCCTGAGCCATGAAGTTTGTCCTTAATAGAGCTAGTTGAAAATTTTCCAGTGGAACATTTTTCCATTGAAAAATGATGTTTCATCAAAATCTAAACTTTCCAAGGGAATGTGTTCATTTCCATGAAATTTCATTTTGGAAAAAAAAAATTTAAAGCATTTTGATTTTTCATTTTGAAATGACTGTTTCCACATTCTATATTGTATTATAAATAAATTATAATATATAATAAAAGTCAAAATCAAAATGAATCGACAATTATTTTCTAAAAAATATTCCAATGAAAATTTCAAAAGTTTGTCTTTTTAATTCTGATTCAGAACAAAAACAAATTTTGAAATGTTGGAATTTCCCATGTAATGGAAATTCTGAGTTTCAGCCAGTTCTGAAAAAGAGCTGCAGAAAGCTCATACTTTGCTTCATATACCAGTGTATAACTATGGGACTGAATTGTTAATTATAGCTCAACTGAAAAGAGGTACATGGAGATCAGTGTAATGTTTTTTCGTTGTAAGGTATAGTAAAAATCTATGCAATTTAAGTTATTAGTCATGTGTGTTTGATTCCTACTGCTGTAAAACAGATTGATCCTCATCTCCCATTTCTTTAGCATTTTGTATTTCTGAGAGTCATGAGAATTGTAATGTATCAGCAGCAGCTCAATAATATCTAATGACCTCTATTTGTTTTGCGCTAGTTTTCCAGATCAAGACATTCGCAGAACTGCAGTCCAACAAATGGAAAATCTGTCAAATGATGAATTGTTGGAATACCTCCCACAGCTGGTTCAGGTAACGAAAAAATTGATAGCTAAGGAAGTTCTCTAGTCAGATCAATGACTTCATTAAATACTTCTAATTCTTTCAGTTTGATTGATACATTAGTGGAAGAATAAGCAAGAAAGTAAGATCAGCTGATGCAATGATTGAGTTAACTACAGGGCTGAACTATAGATTGTGCTCTACTCAAGAGAACGTGGTTTGCTTCTTGGCATTGCTGATTGGATTTCTGTGTGTTCTGCAAAGAGGCCTTTCCTCCGGAAAAAAAAATATAGCATCTGAAAAAAAAGAAAAGGAGTTACGACCAATAGCACACACCATCAAATCAATGGCTGGCAGTGGCAGGGCTTCTCTCCAAGAAAAGTAGTGTTTGTAATCACAGTGAGTTTTTTACTTTTAGATATCTGTGCAAAATAGCCAAATACAGTTGATGCAAGGATGGGGGAAAGATGCCACCAATGTGGACAGAAGAGAGCAATTTGTGTGCTGAATAATCTTTCATTATATATATTATCTTTCTTCATAAATGATCCCAAAACACTTTATAAGATGTAGGACAGAATGTCCCAACTGTTTTCTCAAGGGTTTGCAACCATGGCTCAGTGGATATTTTCTTGGGGTCCAGGAAGAGATGACTGTCCCCAAAATATTGTCTTTCCTCCATGCAGTCTTTTATAAATGTCTCTCCTACAGCTCCTGTGAGGTCAGAACCCTTCAGATTATGTTAAGGTGTGTGCTTGTGGGAGGGCAGTGAGGGAGAAACCCAGGAAGAAACCACTTTCAATGGCATGTAATAATTAAGTTAATAGAGGACTGAACTATAGATTATGAAAGAGTCATAATCCTAGAATTTAAGGCCAGAAGGGACCACCAGAATGTCTAGTCTGACCTCCTGGATAGCACAGGCCACCAACACCACCCAGCACCTGCACACTAAACCCAACAACTTAAATTAGACCAAAGTAGTATAGTCCACAAGAGACTAAACTACTATGTGCCATGGACAAAGAATAGGTGGGACAGAGATGCACCAGTAGCTGAGGCCCCTGTAATGGCAGGGAAATGTTTAAGTGAGAGATACCCAGATAATCCTGACAAGTGACCCACATCCTGTGCTTCAGAGAAAATCTTTGTTGGCAAGTCTTTCCATTTGCACCCTTTATCTGTCTTGTCTATTTAGACTTTATGCTCTTTGGGTCAGAGAACGTCTCTTACAATATATCTGAGCAGTACCTAGCACAATGGGGTTCTAATCTCAGTTTGGGCCTCTAGGTGCTACAGTATTGTTTTATATATATAAAAAATATATATAGTATAATTTTTAAAAATTATTTATTTTTAATTCCAGGGAATCATTTAGGAATTTGAATCTATTTTTAATTTTCAGAGGGACTGGTGTGTCTTCAAGCACATATCACAGGATCAGATTGAATTTAGTCTTTGTGCCTGTACTGTCCTCACAAAAAAAAGGTTCATGCTAAAGTCCTGACTTGTCTATGCCCACTGCATTTTTGGGGATGTTCTGCATCTATTGGGTTATCACATTTAAAATAAATTAAATACATAAATAAAACCTTTGTGAGGCCATTTTGTTTTAAAGATAACACAACAGAAACAGCATGTAAGTGAATGTGGTTTCTATATCTGTTAAGGTGATCAAGTTTGAGTGGAGTCTTGAAAGCCCTCTTGTGAAACTCCTGCTATGCCGCTCTCTACAGAGCATCCAAGTAACTCATCGACTTTACTGGTAAGATCATCTAATATACCAGATTATCCATTTCATTGATTGTTAGTGGGCTTTGTCCACTATGTTTACAGCACACTCTCACTATGTTCAAGATCAAGTAAATTAGGAAAATAGTTTTACTTTCCTAATACTCATTTCAGCACTGGGTATGAGTGAACCAACTTAAATAAAAGAACCACCTACCTGAACGTGCATCCAGGCCCTTAACATGGGTTTTATTTTTAAATCTTTAGTTCACTTTCCACAATCTTGAACTTTTTAGTTTCAGCCAGAAATGGTAGTACTGAAATATTGCCAAAAAATACTTCCAAGCACACTGAGAGCAGGACATATTGGCTATTTCATGAAGAAACTTGTTCTTGAGAGCTTACCAACCTTACCTCAAAAATTCAAACTTTTGGATGCATATCAAAGCCAAATCTCTAAACACTTTCCCATTACTAATCACCAGACATTATTGAAGGCTAGGTCCAAAAAGTTCACACTACATAGAGAATTCTTTATGCTTCATATACTCTCCTACCTTTCTCCTGCATGTCGACTAGATTTTGAAAGTGATTTTTGCAACATGGGTTGGATTGAGTCCATCCAGCCTCAGAACCTGCCAACCTACCCAAACCACTAGGCTCAGAAAAATCCCTCCCACAGGATCAGCAAGAGCCAGCCTTTGCTTAAAACTCTCCTCCATCCCTTCTCCAATTCACCTGATTATTCCTTCTCCAGGCTCGGAGATCTGTCATCTCTCCATGGAACATCAGGTAGTGGCTCGTAAAACAAGAGTTTGAGACCTCTGTCATAGCGACTTAACGGCATCTTTTGCAGAGCCAACAACTGGTGCATTATTGACCAAGGCTTAGCTTTCCCAGCCCCTAATACCAACTAGTTCTGTTTGGTGGTATTGTAAGTAACTCCAAACCTGCCAGCCTGAACATGAATCCTTGTGTTTTACATATGGTAACTGAGAAGGAAAAAAAAATTCTGTATCAAGCATTAACTAGGTAGGGGATTTTTGACTAATTTCCTATTAAGCTGATCTATAACCATGCAACACGCTCATGTGTGTAGTAGTGTGAGGGCTTCTATCCTCTGTTATGGGCAGCCACTGGAAGGCCACATTATCATACATATACAGGTCTGACATGCCATCCAGTAGAGGGCAAATATATATGAACAGACAGCCAATCACAGTGTCTGGGATATTTGTCATCGGCTCATGGTTAGGCCTTTGCCCTGGAGGAGTTTCTCATATATAGGCCAATCTGATAAGTTATATGGCTGTGAAGCAGGGGAAAGAGCTGCTGTAAGTGGTGGTGTACATTACAGAGACTAATAATAGTGTTTTAGAACCAGTTACTAGGTTACGAGCTGAAAGTAACCATAGCTTGATATCCTCTAATGTACTTCCTGAAGTTAAATGTTCGTATTAATCTACGTGCATATAATAAGAAACAGGGTGTTCAACTGTTATTATTGATTATGGAGATGTAATACATCATATTGTGACTGCAGCTGTCTTTTGCTGGCTGGATATTCTGTGTAAAAGCCATTGCAAGTTTATCTCATTTGATAGTTTATCTCAGCCACTGTTTGCCAGAAGCTGGAAATGAGGGACAAGGGATAATTTAGTTTGATGATTACCGGTTCTGTTCATTCCCTCTGGGGCACCTGGCACTGGCTACTGTCAGAAGACATACTGGGCTATATGGACCTTTGGTCTGATCCAGTAGGGCCATTCTTACGTGATGATTATTCTACACACTAGATTTGTCAGTTCGGGGGTTTCTAATTAAAAGGATGGTCTTTCCATCAGCGCTGCAAATCCTGGGGTCTGAAAGTCAAACTGGGTTCTTTTTGCCTGCATAATAATTCCATTGAATTACACACCTCCAGGCAAAGACTATACAACTGAAATGTAAGAATTCTGTTGATGATGTGCAAGATAGAGAATTTAGCTCTTTTTCACACCTCTATGAGCTCAGCAAGTACTAACAGGAATAAAAGATCGTGAACAAGCAGATATGGATAAGAATACACACAGAGAGAAGATCCATCAAATAAGGAGATGCCTTATTTCAGTAGTCATTTTTCTGATCAGACAAGCAGTTTAACTGAGAGTTTTGCCATTGCATCTTACAACTTAGCTACACTAGAGGGAAGTTCACTTAAATAATGATATACAATGAATCTGTAAGTTGGCCCAGTAAATCAGCGGCAGCTCTGGAGGTCTGGATTTGTACATTGACAAGCCTCCCAAGCATAGTGAGGCAGATCAGCAGCTGGTGTAAATTGTCATAGCTCCACTGAAGTCAGCAGAGCTTTAATATTTTATACCAGCTGATGATCTTCTCCAGGATAGCCTTGCTACTGAATTTTCACTTTGTAATGTAGATATATGAAATGCCTTTTCTGTCCCTGTCTTCTGCAAACTTTTTGTACACAACCAAATCATCTTCAACTCTTACATAATCTACAGGAGATAATCTTCCTTGTGTGCAGCAGCTAATCAATCCATGATAATGGTGCAGTGCAGAATCCCTGCCTGGGAGAAGAGAGTTCTATGTAGTTGGATTTAAAATGGAAAAAAAAAAAACTAAACAAAAACCACAGCAAATTGAAGATTTTTGAATTATCATGGTTCTCCCTGTATTCCAACTAGTAGCAGCAGCCTTTTCATGTCATCAAACAATCTGATTGCTTCTCAAGGACTTTTTTACCTATCTCTATGTGTTAGTAATTAGAGATATCAACCACTGAGAGTAAAGACTTTAAATATTTTGATTATCCAGTCATGTGCTGGTTGCAGATGTGAGGTGCAGTTCACCAATAGCCTTTTTAATTTTCACATTTGAAAGATTTACATGAGTCTGCGGTAACTTCTCATAAGGAGTAAGTCAAGAGTTGCCATTTATCCAATATTAACAGCTGTGTCCGAGGATGAGGTATGCCACTGTAAAAATATCCTCTGAGCTAAAACATGGCATGCAACTTCCTAAAGAGGGGGGATTCTTAACCAATTTTTAAAATTAAAATAAAGTTAGTATGCTTATTCAAGTAACCAAAAAAAGAGGCTTACATTTTGCTTTATGCTGTTACAATACCAAAATGTAGGTTCTTTAGTGATATTTTGGATTGATTAATTTTCAATAAAGTCTCACCACTTTGCAATACATAGAAGTGCCTTCCTCTCTGGATGTGTTATCTTTTTAGAGGGGGTTTTACATCTCTCTGAAACATCTGGTACTTGCAATTGTCAGAGACACTGGAGGGATCATTTGTCTGCAATTCTCATTTTTCTCTCTTAATGGAGATCTAAAAACAGACAACTACATAAAATCAGTTCAGAGTCTATACTGGCTGATGCCAGAGTGCACTATGATGAATGCCCCAGTGTTGAAAAGTCTTCTGGTGATGGAGGTTACAGCTCGCCAAAGAGGCCCTCCAGAAGCCAGTGTTGCCCCAGAAGTGGGCAGTGCTTGCTGAACTTGGCAGGGCTTCAGGTTCATTTATCTAGTGGAAATTAAAAATTCACCCATTACGTTAGGAGGTTCTCCGATTGTCTACATGCAACAGGCAGAGTTGGAAGTGTAATGTTACTGAGCATTTGAGGTTTTTCAGCTTTCCCATTTAGCAGCTTAGTAACTCCAATCAAAGTGTGTGTGCCCCAGCATGTGGCTTTCTTTCTCTGGCAGCTTGATGAACTCCTGAGTCCTGCTGCCAATGATTTGTTAGCCAAGGATGATGTCACGCAGAGAGGAGGGATCATCTTGTGGCTAAAGTCTGGGACTCTTGGCCACAAGACATCATTGCCAGTTCTGCCACAGAGTTCATGTTTGACCTTGGACAAATAATTTAATTTCTCTGCTCCCCAGTTTTCCCATCTGCAAAACAGGTATAATAGCCCTTATTATTATTCTTGTCTGCTTCAATTGTAAACTCTCCAGGCAGGGACTCTTTCTCAGTATGTGTATCTATGAATCCCACTATGCTGGACATTGATCTTGATTGGGACTTCCAGATGGTACTGTAATACGAACCACAATAATTAATAATAATGGCCACCTGTATAGCATTAATTTCAGTTCATGCTGTTCAGCCCTGCATTAAACTCAGCTGTACTGAGTTGTAGATGGAGAACATGTTGTGTAAAGTCTGTGCTCTTTGCCTTTATTCCTTTCCTGCCTTGACACACTTTTCCTGACCCACAGAGACTCCACCTAAGAGTATTACTCTTTAGGTTTCTGCAGGTTTGATGGGAGTATGCCTTTAGCTATTGATCTTGTTAGCTATTAGATATTGTTGTCAGTTACAACACCCATAAAACTCCTACATCCAAAAATGGATGCCTAATTTTGGACTCCCAAGTACATATTTAGCTGCCTAAACAAATTGTCTGATTTTCAAAGGTCGTGAGCACCTAGCAGCTCATTTTGACTTTAGTGGGAGTAGCACTTTTGAAGATTAGGCTTCTAACTCAGCCATCTAATTGTGGACCTAGGAGCCTACCTTTAAGCACCATATCTGAAAGCCTTACTCCTTGCTTCCCCAACCGCTACCCCTTCTGCATAAATCACACCAATTCCATCTGCTTTTCCTCTATTCTGGACACATTGGTGGAGATGTTCATTCTGCTTCATATGAAAAAAAGTCCTACTTCCATTTTCACTAGTAAAATACTTCTATATGACATTTTACATTACTATAAAATATTTCTCTTCTAGAATGAAAAACTATGAGTATTTTTCCAGGTAATAAGTTCTGTGCAGAATGTTATGCTTTGTATTAATAATGACTTTTCTCTCCTTTGCAAACGAATTCCAGTCCCACTAAAAGTAATTAAAAACAAAGTTATTCTTCCATTTAGCTCTACATTTTAAAGAAAATAGATAATCTTATTGTCTAAATGTTTAATTCTGGTTCTTTGAGTTGATTTCCAAGTTAGCAATCAAGTAATGTCTTAGGAGCAAGTATTGGTAAAAGCAAACTTTATGAGAAAGATATCTATCTTTTATCATAATAATAATTGGCATTCTACTGTTAAATATTCCCATATAGTTCACAATACACTCTTCCTGAATATTTTTTTAAAGGGAGATTTTAAGAAAACCCAGAAATCCAGTGATGCTGTTTCATGACCTAAGTGGAGAATTCAGCTGAACAAGCCTTCCATGTTTCACAAATCTTTTCCAAGTCCAAACACTTGTTCCCACAACTGGGTCACTGGTAATGCTACTAACTTCTTTTAATGGCAAACTAAACAAAACATTGCTCAGTCATATGGCTTTTTTTTAACAACAGTTGAGCTACGAAAAATAAAATTGACATCATTTCCCTGCACCCCTCCCCCAAAGTAAGACAAGGAGGCTTCCCAATAATAATGGGCCAACTCGTCATCTGGTAATATTAATGCTGACTAGTAAATCATAGGACTTTCTTTTTCATAAAAGTGAATTATCAGCTTATCTGACCATTTAAAAAGAAAGTTCTGGAATAATAATGGGCAAAAGGGGACAAATGTGTGAACACTTTGCTGCCATGTTGGTTTTAAGATTATTGGGCCAAGTGCTCAGCTGGTGTAAATCACTGTAGCTCAGTTGACTGTGCCAGGCCAACTTACACTGGCTGTGGCTCCTTAACTCCACCAGTTGGAGTGAGGGGGTCATTTGCTCTCCCTCCGCCCCTTTTTCTAACAATGAATGAATTATTTTGCCCATTTTTTTCAGGAATCAGCTCATGAATGTTGTCAGTTACTACACCCTAAATATTTAAACTTTTCACTTTTCCATTTTAAAGGAATCCTTTTCATGGAGCATAAAAATTGCCCTTGATCAGAGGCACTGTCCAGACGCTACTTAAGTCCCACATATACCCTATTTTGAGGACTTAAGGCTTGTCTACATGGGGACACTCAGGAAAATTAATCTGAATTAATTAAAGGTGTGAATTTAAAGTGGATTGATTAAACTGCATTAAAACCCTATGTGGACAGTTTCATTCAGAATTAAAGTGATCTTAATTGTGGTTCATTTAGTTCCCTTGGACGGAGGAAAGGCCAGGCCAAATTTGAATGAGTGGCATTGTGATCTGGCACCTGGGGTCTCAGTGCCATTCAGATTTAACCTAGTCACCCCTTGGTCATGAGCAGGAGGCGGTGAGGGAGAGCTGGGCCAAATGTGAGTAAGTGGTGTTGTGACCTGGCGCATAGAGTTGCAACACCACTTGAAATTTGCTTGTCTGCCCGTCTGTCATGACAGAGGAACAGCTAGGTCAAATTTACAGTTCCAATCAGGGGCTGGAGGGTGGGGGACTGGGCCCCCGGGAACAAACTCCTCATTTTCCCCCCAATTCAGTATGATCAAATGAAATGCATGAAATGAAACTGTCACACAGTGCATGCCTTATTAATTTAACCTTTAGCTACATAGTAAAAGATGAAAAAAAATCCATGTATATCCCTTGCATTAATCTCCTGAGACTGATTTCCATGCATTAAATTTGGAAGTAATACTTCTAGTAATACTCTTCACCAGTACTTTAAGCTATAATTTAAAGTCATTACTGAATAAAGAAGCAGATTGATAAGATTTAAGATTCTATGGATTTTACCCTTGTTAGAGAAGAATTGAAATTCTGGCTTCTCTGTAGGATATATGTAATTTACTTCTTCTAGTGCCTCTGCATGAAACTTCAGCATAAAAAGAATTCATTTAGTATTAAACAACTTTACAAATTCTACTTGGACACCGTCTGGGTCCAGACTTTTTCCTCACTTCAGTTCAGAAACCTGTATCTAAATTTTGCTTTCTCAATGTGGCTGATTCAAAAGAAAGAAATCTTGGAGAATTCTTATTAAAAATCAGCAGATGGGATTCAGCTTTCAAAATCGGCCTTAGCCATTTCTGCCAAATATAAGACTTTACAAGGTTCTGAATTCTCCCTTCCATTATCATTAAGTCCCAAGTGGTTGTGACCATATACCAGATTGATAGCTGGGAAGCTTCATGCTTGCCACCGATTTCTACAATGTCTTGTTCTTCTTTCAACTTTAACTGTCTCTGCATCAAAAATCAAACTCTTACTGATTAAAAAGGTATTATAACAAACATATGAAGTGAGGGCCCCGGGGCTTCCTTGCCCCATCCAACATCTTTTAAACTTTCTTTGTGGTTTGAGGCTTATTTACTAGTATGAGTCTCTGGGAGGCAAGACCAATGGAGTGAGCTGTGCTGTCTCCTGGAGCTGTGTTGGGAAGAGGGGATGCTTGGTTAGCTCCTGCAGGGTGCAAGAAGCAGAGTGGTCCATAGCAACTGCCTCTAAGAGTAGAAAGAAGCTGAGTGAGCCCTGATAGACCCTGCTGCCTCCAGAAAATTATTCTCTTTATATTCCTGCTACTCTTACGTGTGTCATTTTCACACAAGACTTTTATCCACCTTTCACTCAGCACTTTGCATTTGGAGGCTTTATCTACCCTTTGTCTAGCAACCTGCTGATCAGTTTCCTACTTGTATGGAGCCTCTTTGCTGCTTTCACAGGTAGCAATTGTACCACACGATTGCAGCAGTTTGCTGGGTCAGCATGTGGCTAGAAACATGTTTCTACAGATCGTTGCTTTCCACAGTGGAATTGAATATTTGGAAGAAAGGTTGTAGCCAATAGGGGTACATCTACACTGCAAGGAAAAACCTGGAGCTGACCCATGCCAGCTGACTTGGGTTCCCAGGTCTTAGACTGCAGAGCTGTTTAATTGCACTGTAGACTTCTGGGCAGTGTGACTTCTGGGACCCTCCTACCTTGGGCTCCAGCCCAAGCCCAGAAGTCTACATTGCAATTAAACAGTCCCTTAACCTGAGCCCTGTGAACCCAATTCAGCTGTCACAGGCCAGACACGGATGTCTAATTACACTGTAGACATACCCTAAGATTGGTAACTGTTGCTTGGAGGTAAGCTATATGAACAGATTTCATTGTAGTGGAATATTACAAATGTTTATAAACTTTGCTACAGCGCAAGATTATTGTATTCTTAAAGCAAAGAAAGAAAAGTCCTCCTGAAGGCTGAATGTACTTTTGTGGCTTGCTATCTATCCTGAATTTTATTTCATGTAATCAAATAAATTGCTGAAACTTTGTAGAATTTTCTGGCTTGTAACTTTCTTCAACTAGACAGTGACTCTGGGTCATGAAAAGAGGAGAGTGTCACCATTCTCTTGCATGCACCCTTTAGCTAGAGGCACAGGACTATATGAGTAAAAGAGGAATTTGGGGTGCAATCCTGCCACAATGAAGCCAAAGGGAATATAATAAAACCTCAGAGTTACAAACACCAGAGTTACAACCTGACCAGTCAGCCACATAGCTCATTTGGAACTGGAAGTATGCAATCAGGCAGCAGCAGAAACACCCATCCCCACCCCCACAAAAAAAAAAAAGCTAGGACAGTACAGTACTGTGTTAAATGAAAACTACTATAAAAATAAAGAGAAAGCAGCATTTTTCTTCTGCATAGTAAAGTTTCAAAGCTCAATTAAATCCATGTTCAGTTGTAAACTTTTGAAATAACAACCATAATGTTTTGTTCAGAGTTATGAGATTCTTTGTAACTCTGAGGTTCTAATGTAATGCCATTGACTTCAGCAGGGTTAGAATTTCACCCTCTGCCTCCAGTTTTTATATTAAGGAAATTTCTGTGGTGGAAGTAAAGAGCAGTGTATCTAAGATGTTACCAAAGTATAACAGAGCCTTGTGGAACAGAATCTGTAGGAATTTTTTTTAAGACTGTTGGCTAAATTCTCTAGCAGCAGGGAAGTTGGCCCTCAATTCTTTACTTTTCAAAATAATTAGCTTGCTGTTTAATTCAGCTCTTTAAATTTGGGATGAAATACATGATAGATTGCTTCATATTTTGTCAAGGGAAATATATTTTTCACTGTCACTTAATATTGATTTACACTCATCATATTTTACTTCCAGTATTCTCAGGAAGGAATAAATCAAGCAGAGTCGTGGTTCTGTAATGTCCCCAAACTATTTAAACACTAAGCATACCTTTCCCACTCACTCACTCACTTTCTCCCTCCCACGAACACTCTCACACAGCCAATCAAAGGCTGCCAAGTGTGCTAATTTTTAGCCAACTTTTAAATATCCTCTCTGTAAGAGGCAGAGGCGGTCTGAGCCATAGAACCTGCGTTAATTTTGCATTAATTAAATTTAGATTAATGACCCCAATCCAGCATTGCACTTAAGCATGTACCTAAATTTAAGCATAGGACTAGTCCCTTAAAATTACGCATGTGTTTATTAGCTTTTTGGATTAGGACCAGTATAAGAGTTGTACCAAAAAGATGGTATTGGACTCTAGATCCAGGTTAGGTTTAGGCTGAAATTCACTTTCAAGTTCTAATCAAAATTACGGCTCAAGTTCAGACTTGGATTTGATGGTGCCAAAATCTAATGAGCCAGTTTTATAAGACATCAGATTCATCTGAACTGGGGACCCTTGAAGTAACCCTCTTACCGATTCAGATGTGACCCAGAACCAAAATTTTAGCGGCAAAGATCCAGATCAAAGCATTTGAATATGAACCTCTCAACCACTATCACCTCTTAAATCCAAGCAATTTGGATTTGATTATATTAGCAATAATGCCATTAGCCCCCTGTTGTTTTGAGGCAGCAATCAGACTACCTCATTGTGAATCTGTTTCTCATTATTATCCATTCAGTTTGGATTATTGCCTTGGAAAATAGAGGGATAATTATATTATTACTTAATTTATGGGTTATCAATCTTCTCAGACACCTGTTTTACTAAGAGTAAACATCAACCAAAACAAAGACATTTACTGTGAATGCAAAAGGGTCGGCCACCTTCTGAGTGCCCCAACATGGCCAGAAGTTACTCTGCCTCTGTTTCCCCATGTCAGGGATTTTTAAATAATATCCACACCTCCAGTCCAAAGGTAATTGAAATCCCTTCTGGGGTCCAATTTATTCTGTCCAATGGGTACATTAAGCCCCATTCCCAGTTCAGTGTCTCTCTCTCCCTTAGATAGGGAATCTGCAGCCCTTCTTCCTGGAGCTGGACAATCAGTGTCTATCTCCCCTTCGATAGGGAGTCATCCAGCCCTCCTTTCTAGATCTGGGTCCCAGCTTTACCTAGCTGGAGTCTTTCCTCAGACTGTAGTCTTTGCCACAGCTTCCTGAGCTGCCCCCTCACTCCTGTATCTTCCTGCTGTACTTATAGGGGACATCTGTCCTCCACCAGGCCCCTCAAGGTTGTTAATGTGGTACAGGTGAGCTGGAGCCATTCTGTCTTTAAAAGGCCCATTTCATCCTGCAACAGTGAGGAATGTTCTTTGTCTACTAATTCTGTTTGATCCTGTCTTTCGGTAACCAAAATATGACTGGGCACTTAGTTCACCTATGTCTCAAAGTTATAACTTGAAAGAATGCAGTACACTAATATAGAAATGTAAAAAAAAATTAAGTGCCTCCCTCTATCTCTTTGAGCTTTATTTCTGTCTGGGCTTTCTTTCTTTCGGGTTTGAAGAAAGAGATGGGAAAACTGGCTGTATTGCTCCTGGAGGAGTTCTATGCCAAAAAATTGTGTGCACAATATTTTAAAATTCTGCAAAATTCTGCATATTTATTTGTCAAAATAACACAATATAATCACATCAGTTTCAGTTATTTTGGTAATTTATTACAAAATACCTGTCAGCAAATATGTCTGTAACAATACAGACAACAAAAAAGATCCAGGAAATGTTTGTTGACAAACAGATTCCTTACTAGCCATATTAATACAGAACCTTGAGTAATAATTCATTTAAACTACAATATAGAAATGTATTTCCCACGCCCTTCAAAAGCAGTGCAAAGGCGTGGGGGAGTCAGATAAAGGAGGAGCTGCTGGAGACGGAAGTAATTGATGAGAAGGAGCCTGGGTGTGAATTTGGAGGGTTGTTGAGTGTGGATGGGGGAAGAAGTATGGAACAGGGTTTGGGATGGGGCAGAAGGGATTGTTAGGGAGGCTGCCCTATGCAGACCCTGGCTGACCCATAGCCCCTCTCATTCAGTCAAGCACATCTGCATCTGCCCCCATATGTTCCTGCACCCCCACTCAGCCATCTCCTTCCTCCTGTATCCCTGCATTCCCTGTTCCCATGTGTCCATGCACCCCCTTCCCATGTGATCCTGCACCCCCAGTCAGCCACCCCCTGTCCCTGTGTCCCTGCACCCCACTCCCATTCAGCCCCCACCCCAGTCTGTCCCCCCACTACCCATCTGAACCCCAGTCCATGCCCTCCCCCAGCAGCCCCATGTGTCCCATGCTGTCCGTCCACCCATATCCCATGCCTTCTGATCTGGAACCACAAGCAGCTGTGAGGAGCACAGCCTCTTCTCCTCCTTATCTGCAGCTGGGGCTGCTCCTGCCCAGGAGTAGCCGCTCTCTGTTTTGGCACCACAGCAGCTTCTGGTGGGTGAATGGCATAATTGCTGCACCTGGAAGAGATTTTTCTGCAGAGAAAAAAATATCTGCTCTGGACATGAATTCTGTGTGTGTGCCATGGTGCAGAGTTCCCCCAGGAGTACTGCATGGCTGTATCTATGGATTGATAACACGATATAGAACATTTCACCTTTAGGTGAAGCGTTTGAGTACAGCATATGTTGACAGCAACTGAAAATAATTACCAACTAATTGACTGGCCTCTTTGTAATGAATTGGTGCTTTTGGTCTGCTTCCATATAAAAATATCAATATAGTTGGAATTAACTAGCAGTCTTACTGGGACTCTGGGACAGCAGAGAATTGAAGGACTGAATGGCCTCCTTCATCCCCTAGAGATAGTCCTTCGAAGTCTGGTTTGAGACATAATAAGATAATTGAGTATTCCACAGCAGCATAAAATAACTTGTACTACTCTTGTCTATACTGTTCCAGGAGTGGAGGACTAAGGACCTCTTTGAAGTCAGTGGAAGACTTTCCAGTGACTTCACTGGACTTTGAATGGAGGCTTTAATTTCTGGAGCTCAAAATGTGACAATTTCACCAACACTAAATTCACTTTTTTAATTTAAAGAGTTTTGAACAGAACATTCATTGATTCAAGAACAAACCTTTACAGGTACTGCATTCTTCTCTTTTCAAATAAAACTATTCCGATGGGGGGAAACCCCAACTTTATATCTTCTTGAAAGCTAAGTTGGAACTGGAAAAGAAATTGATACAATATTACAAAGAAACAGTAACAAAAATAAAATACTAACTGTAAAGAGGTCCCAAAAAAACCAAGACACTTTGACAATGACACCTTCAAAATCCCATGTTGACATCTTTATTTCTAATAGTTCCTGCTTTTTGTGTCATTAATTCCAGGTTTGGCACACAGATTGTCTCAATTGTGATTGTCAAATAATGTGTGTGTCTTAGGCCCAAAGAAAATTTCACACTGTAGTCTAGTTAAAATCTACTTGTAGGTTGCCTCCTGGAAACCTAAAATCTATGGTAAATCAAATGATTTTCTATGGTATATAATGATAGCTCATTATAGCTCCAAGAATGCTGTCATGCAGACAAATATAATGAGTGGTAACTTTTCTTTTACTTAAGAAGCAGATGGTTGTATGGTTGCAGTCTTCTTTGTGCTAAAGAACATCTGCTAACTCAGGGCTGGTCTCAAATGGATACTTTTATGGCTTTGCTTTCTCATAGATAGGTTTAGTGCGTTGTTTTGAAAGTGAAAAGTGTTTTTAAATTGATGTAAAAGGAAAATAAAACTCATAATAGATGGTTTCAATGTATTTTCATGGATGTTATTTCAAGCTAACTAAGAAGTAGTCACCAACATACATGGCCCTATCAGTGTGATTTAAATTGTATGTAGAGCTCATAATGATGCCTATACATAACGTTGTACAAACATTTCCAGTGAAAGGGGTCATTTTCGTTTACATGTAACTTTGCCATTTTTTTATCTATCTAGCTGAAATACAAAAGTTTTTAGTCAGTCCAGGAGCTTTTTTTTTTCTGGAAAAGTTTGCATCAAAAGAGTTGAAGCTTTTCAAAGATGAAAGGGGGAAATTCACTTTTTCCACTAAAAATTATAACTTCTTTTAAAGAGCTCTGCTCATCAGTGGTAAAGAATCCCTGAGTTAGAGAGTATCAGGGGGTAGCCGTGTTAGTCTGTATCCACAAAAACAACAAGGAGTCCGGTGGCACCTTAATGACTAACAGATTTATTTGGGCATAAGCTTTCGTGGGCTAGAACTCACTTCTTCGGATACATGGAGTGAAAATTACAGATGCAGGCATTATTATACTACTAATAATATACTAGTATAAAAATGCCTGCATCTGTAATTTTTATACTAATTATTAATAATGCCTGCATCTGTAATTTTCACTCCATGCATCCAATTAAGTGGGTTCTAGCACATGAAAGTTTATGCCCAAATAAAGTTTATGCCCAAATAAATCTGTTAGTCTTTAAGGTGCCACCAGACTCCTAGTTGTTTTTGAGTTAGAGAGATATCAAACTCAACATCCTTGTGGTGTTGTAGTCAACACTGATTGTAATTTGTCAAAAATTTAAATAAAGTATTTTGTGTATGCATATTGGCTCATAACAGTCTATTAACATTCTGTTGGCTCTGTGCATTTTTGCATAGTTTAGGAAAGTTTGTGAGTAGTGCTGTGTGTTTCTATACTTAGGGAAAATATGAGAGGAAGGAGGTAGGGTTCCAAGCACTCCTCCTTGTGTATGATGATATAAGGAAGTGTGAATGGAATAAAGCCAGGGCTTTTGTTTCATCGATAAAATGTATTGCACATTACAAATGTTTCTGTTGTGGCTGAGCGTATTGTTGAATGTGACGGAAATTCTTTATTTCTTCATTTTACTGTTTTTTTCAAAATGTAGGAAGTGCCATATCAAAAACCAGAATTAAGAGTGTTAATGTTACAAAGTGAAGCACTCAAAAGTCAGGAAGTGACAAAAGTTATCACTGTGAGTTTATGTAATAAAAGACTATGTCATAATACATACTCACAAGGGGACAGAATTAAAGTTAAGAATGTAATCTCTAAAATGATGTGAAAAGAAATATATTACAAATTGGGCTTATGTGTGTGTATTTACTGCTTTATGGTATATAAAGTAATTCTGGGGAGATGTTTTCAAAATATTTTTTTTTCTGTTTTTTGTTTTTGACATTAAGAATATTGGGAATGGCAAATCTCCTTTTTCCATGGTTTTGCTGGAAGATATTGTAATAGTTTCAAGACTTACCTATTATGAGTTCTCATACCTTAATTGAATAGAGAGGGGCATTGACTCTTTTGATGTTCTTAATGCAAAATATTAAAGTTAATTTAACTTACTCTTCTGTGTCACTGGTGGTCAGTACTTAAGTCTCTGATACTGGGATTTCAGTGATTCACTGTGTGGAACAGCTCTGAGAGCCAGGATTTTTCAGCTGTGATAGCAGAACAGTAATGGGTTCTCCCAGCTTTTGTTGTTGTGGTGGCAGAGTTCAATAGAAAGTCTTGGTGCTTTTAGGAGATGGTTTCAGAGAGGGGTTTGTGCAATCATAATTCTAGTCTTCCTCCTACGCACGACTGACAAAGTTTGTGAGAGAACAGAACCATGGAGATGTTCTGGGTTACTGTAGGGGGAAAGTGTCAGCATGAGTCCAGGATATCAGTGACAATCAGGAGTAAATGATCACAAAATTTGCCAGTTCATCTGCACTTTCTTTGGTTCCCTGCTAAATTGGAGAGAAGCCATCCCTGTTTCAAAATCCTAACATACTTTTGAAAAAGCTAGAAATATATTATATGCTTAGTTAATATTTCCTTTCCATGAGAATACTTCCTGCATTTGATGCAGGCTTTGATTGGCAGAGGGAGTATCTACAAACCCATATCTCTGCTGAGATTTGTTCCACACATGTTAAACATCTGGAATTGTTTATTTGCTATATGTATAGTATTGTAGTATAGTAATATAGTATTGAAGAAGAGAACGTAAAACGCATGCAGTTGTAACCCGTTAAACTTTGATTACATTGGCACCCACTATCATTCCTTTTTACTGCAGGAATAGTGCATGGGTTCAGTCTGTTTTAACAGCGGGACTCCCCACCTGTGGATAATAACACATAAATATACAAACTTGGACAGTTGTGGATGCGTGTACCCTGAGTTGCCTTCATTTGGAATAAAGACACCCCAGTGCAGTAAAGCTGCTCAAATTTAAAAAAAACTTTGTTTATAAGAAGACAATATAAAGGTTAATTAAGATGTCTCATAAAACTAAACATGATCTTATCATTACATTAATACAGCCAAGACTGTGCAAAGAAAAGTAATAGTTTCAAACATACCGATTTCTTCAGTACCAAAACGGGGACAGGCCATAAATTTTGTGCATTTAAAACATGCACCACTGATCTGGCATTTATTTCACCATATCATCCTGAGCTAAATAAGCAGCAAGTGCCCTGTTCTTTGAGTAGGCTGGTATCTTTCTCCTTGTGGTTATCTTCTGCAATTAGTAAAAGCAGGCCTGGGAACACAGCAGAGATCTTCACCTGCCTTCTGATATGGCTGTCTCCCTCTGGGTCTGGCTGAACTAACTGAAGAGTTTGGTTCCTTTTTTTTTTCTTTCATATACTTGGGAGTGGAATTAGGTCCCATTCTTGGAGATGTCCAACTGAACATGGTCCAAGGGTTTGTGATTTTTTTTTCTGAGAGTCCCAGACTAGCTAAAGTCAAGGGACAGCTGCTCCACTTTTCTGGTAAGAAAAAAAAACTCCACAACCCTCTGACTACTACTTCATTTGAAAGTTTAAAGGAACAGCGACAGAAGGATGGGTTTCACAATGTCCATGAAGGGGCTTTATATTTTTTTGGTTTTTATGCCACTTTTCATTGGCATGATTTAATGGGCTTTTTTATGAGCAATTATCTGAGGACCCTTTCCTTCTCATTTTGCTGATAGATAGTCTGTGATTTCCTAGTTAGAGGGCCTGTCCTCTAAAGGGGCTCAGCAGCTCTTAAAAAGGGCTGAGCACTGTAACCTGCCATTAGGAGTTGAAGCAGTCAGCACCTCAAGGAGGAACTCAGCACCTGGTAGGATTGATCTCTCTTACTGAATATCCGATATCGAAGGAAACTTGCTCTCTAACTCCTTTTCTCATAAAACTACTTTTTTGTTGCTTCCCATAAAAACAAAACCTAGTGCCTAAATTATACCCCATGCAAACTCCACTAATTCCAGTGAGGATGTTTGTGATGTAAATTTGGGTAGATTTGAGTCCCGAAAAGTTCCCATAGAATATTCATCTTGTTCTGTCACTTTGACTGCACTGTGTTCAAAGATGGATTTAATAGAATATGTAATGTGTTAATTTTGTGTGAGAGACATTGCTGGAAAGTGATGAGTGAGCATAGTCCAAGCAATTGCTTCTTTGTGTTGAAATCTGCTTACTACACCCATTGGACTTGATAGGCATGTAGCTTATCTATCATTTTAATCGTTTGAGCCTCGGAAACCTGAAATTAAGTTAGCTAAAAACTAATGGTGATGTCAGCTTCATTTCTGAAACTAGGCCATATGGTCCTGGGGAACGAAAACCTAAGTAGGAGAACTAACAACATGAAAAATCTCCTGAGATCCCATAATTGTTAAGGATCTTCAGCCTACCAGATGGTGCTGAATTTCACTGGTTAAATAGTACATCTTGGATTATTTATCCAGCTAAGTTGAGAATGATCTACCAAGGGCAGTGTTTAATTTGTAATGAAAGAGGTGCCAGAGCTCAAGCAGTTTTTTTACATTCATGTAGCAAGCCCAGAGGTGCCGGGGCTATAAACTGCCAAACCTGGAGATGCCGGGGCTCACCCCGGCAAGCCCTGGCACAAATTAAGCACTGACCAAGGGGCTATGTTTCTAATGAAAGTTCATGATGCTGCTAAACAAATTTTGGATGCTAAAATTTCAGTGACAACAGATCATCAATACAAATTAGATCTTGAATTTGTGGATACTTCATTTGAGGCTATTGCTGGAGGAGCTGTTCTTTTAAACCCATGAGACACCATATCTAAAGGTTTTATATGGCTGTTAATGTTTTATATTGTCTATGAACTCATTTTTTTTTACTTTGGCTACTGTTGGAAATTATTTTGCCATTATAACCTTTGCATGACACTGTTACTCATAACTTACAATTATTTTACATAAAGTGACACATTAATGTTCACAGTTATTTTATGGTTATATTACATCATAAAAACATGTTACTTGAGAGTAGGGATTGCTCTGTGACTGGGCTTTATTTTCTAAGACTTGTTTACCATGTTTTGTTGTTTGAACTATTTGTTATGGGTAAAAATTGATATGAATTTACCCTAGAGAATTGCTTTCAAACTGATTCTAATTTTCTTTGTATTTCTAATTTTACTTGTATTTTATTTATTTATTTTAAGGTGGGAGGGATGCTGGAAGGCAGGGGAAAGAGCAACATTCTACCTAGCTCTAAAGTTGGTAGAATAACAATGTAATGTTCTTAGGAATTTTCAGATAAGAGTCTCATGATAAAATTCACAAAACTCTTGGTATTTGGACACATTTTCTTGAATACCAGGAGTTTTCTGAATGCTCACCAATACTAACAGATAGAGTAAAACCTCAAAGTTAAGAACACCAGAGCTACGAACTGACCGGTCAACCACACACCACATTGTTAACCGGAAGTGCGCGATCAGGCAGCAGCAGAGAGACCCCCCCACCGTCACAACCCTCCCCCCCCAAAAAAGCAAATACAGTACAGTACTGTGTTAAACGTAAAGTACTAAAAAAAAAGAAGGGAAAGTTTTACAAAAATTTGACAAGGTAAAGAGACTGTGATTTTTTCATTTAAATTAAGATGGGCAAAAGCAGCATTTTCCTTCTGCATAGTAAAGTTTCAAAGATGTATTAAATCAATGTTCAGTTTAAACTTTTGAAGGAACCACCATAACGGTTTGTTCAGAGTTATGAACAACCTCCATTCCCAAGATGCTCGTAATTCAGAGGTTCTACTGTATCTCACCCAATATGCATAGTGAACCAAACTCATCACTTTTATTTATGGGAAAATCCTCTAAAAATCAGCATTGAAGAGTGAGAGAAAACTGTTTGGTGATTTGTTTGTTTTGCTATTTGAACAGCGCTAACTGTTAAATGAACAATGTGTTGTACTTAATTATTTTTTAAGCATGCAAATTATGCCAGATGCAATGTCTCACCTAAGTTGCATACAATATTTGCTTGGCAAAGAAAAGCATGGTTAAAGCTGTTTTTCTTCCAGGTTTGAATTTAAGAACAAAAATTGACCAAAAGAGACAGAGATTTAAAATGATTGAAACTCTTTCCAAAAGCTGGTGACTGATGCATCTGATGGTTAAACGAGATACAAGAGAAATACCTTCATCATTTTCTAGGTTCAGTAGGATTATATATAAAGAATACAGTATATTCTCTTGCAGTATGTGGCCTTTTTACATCATTCAAGATGTTCAGAAAGAAATTCAGATAGGTCACAAATCTTTTTTTTCCTGAAAGGTGAGACTGATTTTTCCTATAAAGAGATACTCAAAGGGTATCCTTTGTTATCACGATATTGTAGCCAAAGTGGTAGTTATGCTGAAATAATTATACATTTTGAGACCTTCTGCAGAAGGATTAAGGTAAAGGTTATTGCAAGAGACCCTCACAGTACTGAATGAGTTGGGCTTAATGATCCAATAAATGAGGCAAGAATCTAAACAATCCTTACTACATTGTCTCATTCAAAAGCAGAGGTTTTTTTTAAATGTGAGAGGTGGCAATGGCACTTGTGACAGATGGAGCTAGGCACCTCTGCGTGCTTTTTGAGTCTCAGCCCAAGCACATATTGTAACAAAGGGACTTCAATGTGTACAGAGTGACATTAAGTTAAGACGCACGAGAATTACACAGCAGCTGGTGACCATTTATGTGTGAGAAGTGGAGTGGTTGGAAGTTTGAATGCAGCTTCTGGGCTGCCAGGAAGAAAATAAAGTACAGTAAAATCCTCTGCACTAAAATTAAAAAAAAAAAAAGCTGAAGTACTTTCACAATCACATATCTCTGTTGGAACAGAAATGCATAGTTTGCTTGAGGTGAAAAGCCATGGCTTATAATAAGTGGATCATCTTTCGAAGTTGGGGTTGTCTCTCCTTCCCAAACTAAGCTTTCCTCTCTCATCTCCTCCAGTAAATGACTTAATGAGTTAAAATCCCAGGAGATAAATGGTGACTCATAGTATTTTGCTGTAAACAACAAAGGGGCCTCGACATCTTCCCTCAATAAAATCCTGTTTTATGTTTTCTATGCTCCATTTGTCTAGCTTATGTTGAAGGGCTTATATACAAGCAGATAAAAATCTTTCTTCTGTTCACATACATGCTTATTTTATATGTTTGGCTTCCCTCCGCTCTTGTTCACGGTCTCTGTCGTCCAGTGGAGTTGTAATAAAAGTTCCCTCGAGGCCACCTTCCCTTCCATCCCACTGCTTCCTCACGTGGATGTAGTAGACTTTTTACATTCACACACACATTTGTGTGTGTGTGTGCATGCACACAATGTAGATGATAATCTTTTAACCTTTATGATGCTGGCTTATTCCCTGAGGTCTAACTTTTTGGAAACTGGTGAGTTCCTAAAATACTTACTGGTGAGTCAATAGCGGGTATGCTATGCTGTGAGAAAAGTGTTTATAGGCAGCTGAGAGATGGGGCTGAATTGGGATAGTCTAACTGGCTCCATCTCTCCTCAGCTAGCACTCTCAATATTCCCACCTCCCTTCTTGCTGGATCCTGCCTCCATTTTTATGTCCAGAAGTAGGAGGAGGCTGGGTTTATCAGTTGACCAGGCTGAGAGTGGGGTGGAACTGGCACAGTGCTGGCAGTGCTAGAGAGCAGAGTGAACTGGGACCAGGATGAGGTAGTGGGTTGGTATTGAGAGGGTTTCGATCTACCAAGATGGGAAGAAGAGCTTTTTTGGTGGCTATTGAGAGAGCTTGCAGAGGGATAGTTAGAGGGGAGACAGCTGAGAAGACGGGATGAGAGAAGAGGTAAGTAGCAGAGCGCAGGTCATAGCCCTTCAGAATTAGTTGATACCAGACATGAATTTCAGATATGAACATAAGAAAGGCCACACTGGGTCAGAGCAAAAGTCCATCTAGCCCAGGATCCTGCCTTGTGACAATGGCCAATGCCAGCTGCCCTAGTGGGAATGAACAGAACAGGTAATCATCAAATGATCCATGCCCTGTCGCCCATTTCCATCTTTTGGCAAACAGAGGCTAGGGACACCATCCCTGCCCATCCAGCTAATAGTCCTAGAGGGACTTATCTTCCATGAATTTATCTAGTTAATTTTTGAACCCTGTTATAGTCTTGGCCTTCACAACAGCTTCTGACAAAGAGTTCCACAGATTAACTGTGCGTTGTGTGAAGAAATACTTCCTTTTGTTTGTTTTAAACCTGCTGCCTATTAATTTCATTTGACGACCCCTAGTTCTTGCATTCTGAGGAGTAAATAACATTTCCTTATTTAGTTTCTCCATACCAGTCATGATTTTATAGACTTCTACCATGTCCCCCTTCAGTCATCTCTTTTCCAAGCTGAAAAGTTCGTTTTATTAATCTCTCCTTCTTAGGCTGTTCCATACCCTTAATCATTTTGTTGCCCTTTTCTGAACCTTTTCCAATTCCAATATATCTTTTTTGAGATGGGGCGACCATATCTGCACTCAGTATTCAAGATGTGGGCATACCATGGATTCATATTGATATTTTCTGTCTTATTATCTATCCCTTTCTTAATGATTCCCAAAATTCTATTAACTTTTTGGACTGCCTCTGCACATTGAGTGGGTGTTTTCAGAGAACTATCCACAATGACTCCAAGATCTCTTTCTTGAGTGGTAACAGCTAATTTGGTCCCCATTATTTTATGTGTATAGTTGGGATTATGTTTTCAAATGTGCATTAATTTACAGTTATTAACATTGAATTTTATCTGCCATTTTGTTGCCCAGTCACCCAGTTTTGTGAGATCCTTGTAACTCTTCGTAATCAGCTTTGGATTTATCTATCTTGAGTAGTTTTGTATCATCACATGGGTGCAAATTTCCACACAGAACTTGGAAACTTGATACCATCTTCAGATGAAAGGTACTTTCAGGGTTAGACCCTTGGGTGTCACTATTCCCTGGAAATAGTGCTGACTTTACTGGGTCACTTCTGCATTGTCATCAATAAAGCAATTGCATATGCCACTACATGCTCCTTTGTGTGTCCTTGTTCCAGCATGTGTAATCATACTTCACTTCTCTCTGTCAGTCCAGTTTACAATTCCAGAAGAAGTGTCCACAATTTTTCCTCTCAAATAAGGAATTAGGGAGCTTCTATGTTATCACTTCAAGCTAATAAATATTCCGAAAACTCCTTGACTGAGCTGCTCTTTTCTGACTATTGTTGTTGCCTTGAAAAGGGCTGGAAGATGGAGGGCTGAAGTGTGACACATTTAAAAAGGGCTCCTTATTCAGTTGGGGCTTATTTTTGTACATGATGAATACGGAGGGGAATGTATTCAAAGCACTGGCAGAAGCATGACTTAAATTGCATCACTTTGTAGCCTGTGCCAAAACAAGCTATGTATGAACTGGTTTAGATAAAGCAGGTAAAAGGTCAGGTGAATTCTTATTCGCCCACAATGAATTTGTACCAAATGTTTGGTGAATTGTGAGGAAGAGTGGTTGTTTATTTTTCCTCCTGAGCTTTGTGGTTTTCTACTGGGCTGTAACTGGAAGTACCAAACACTTGAAGAGAGTCTGCTGTTATGATATCTTTGTCCTGATCAGAAATGGATATTAGCTCTTGGATGAAGAGCAAATGGCTCAAGCTGAACCCAGACAAGATTTAAGCATTGCTGGCTGGAAATGAGAAACACTTTGAAGAGCTGGCTAAGAGTTTGTCACTATCTTCCATCAAAGGCATTCATCAAAGTGGCCAGTGCCTCAGGGTCCTGTTTGACTCGTCACTAAGCCTGAATTTCCAGATAGCACAAGTTTCCAAAAATGCCTTCTTTCACCTCCATCTTGCTAGGGAACTTCATCCTTTGCTCCTGGATGAGGACTGGCCACTTGTCATCTCCAAGCTTGATTACTGTAACTCGCTATATCTAAAACTGAATGTGAATATGATGCACAGGGTCCAGCTGGTACAGAATACAGTGCACACCTTCTCCATGGTTCAGACTAGTATGAGTCTTTATTGCCTGTGCTTAAGTCACTGCACTGGCTCCCAGTCAGTTTCTGATGCCAGTTTAAGTCTTGGTCCCAATTTTCAAAGCAATTGATGAAATCCCTGCTACACCAAAGACCAGATTTTGATCTATGAACTGCCCCAACAACTCTGCCTTTTTGGATAATGCAGATCCTAAGGCCCAGGATGAAGTATATGAGAGCTGGAGACAACATATTCTCTGTCAAGGGAATCAAGCTATAGAATGATTGTCCAGAAGCTATCAGGCGAATCTGGAGTCTGCCTATCATTGGGAAACTTTGCAAAGCTTTCCTTTTGAGGGATCCCTTTCCACTGCAAGTGAACAATTTGAGCACCCTTTTATTCCTTAACTCCCACCCCCCCCAAAAAAACCCTACCCAAAGCAGAGTTCTGACCCTATAAAGGAGAAGAGCCAGAAACTCCATGAAATCTTCTAGGTACTTTGTTATTTCTATTGATTTTATGTGAAAGGCACTCATATAATATGGTGATGAGTGGCAATATAAAACTCCAAGACTGATAGAAATGAAAGGTATCAGAAGATGCCTGTTCATGAAATGTCCAGAGATGTTTGCAAATCTAAGTGGTTCAAATAGCATCCAGACTTCTAAGTATCTGTGAACTAAGCCTCTAAACTTTTGAAGGATTGATTGTCACTAGTCCAAGCCAATATAATCAGCTAGAGGCAGTGGCTGCATTAGATCTCTGTGGCCATATATGGTGTGACTCCGCACCATATTCCTAGATTGCCATCAGGAGCACCACTGTTCCTTCCCCATCTGTGAGCCACTGTCACTGCAGTGTCTATAAGTTGTAACAGAGGCTGAATTCTATGTCTGCCTTTGCCTATTCCCTGTTTTCAGTTCTACTTCCTGGAAACCAACAGAGAGGTCCTCAGAGACCGCAGAGTTTCACAAGTACAGGAAGATAAATGCTATAACTTTAGCAAGGATTAAGCTGAATGGGAGGGTGTCATGGGTAAGCTGAGGCAGAGGAGCTGTTTGATAGAGCTTCATGTTTAACTTTTTATAATGTTCCATGCATCCATGGCTGGATGAGACTATCATGCTGAAAATTGTACAGCTGTGTCCTCAGAGCCGAGAGCAGTCATAGACTGTCAAGCAATGTGTCTGACTGAAATGCATGCCACCTACAGCAATTAACGCCAATGATGGACTTCTTGCACACATGGGTATGGTGAAAAGTACTCCATGTTTCTTGGAGGTTCCTGGATGCAGCCAAAGTTTTAACATCTGTCAAGGTTCCTTCCCTACTCTGAACTCTGGGGTACAGATATGGGGACCCACATGAAAGACCCCCAAGCTTATTTTTACCAGCTTAGGTAAAAAAACTTTCCCAAGGCACAAACTTTGCCTTGTCCTTGAATAGTATGCTGCCACCACCAAGTGATTTAGACAAAGAACAGGGAAAGGACCACTTGGAATTCCTATTTCCCCAAAATATCCCCTCAAGCCCTTACACCCCCTTTCGTGGGGAGGCTTGAGAATAAACAAGATGAGCACAAACCAGCCTTGGATTTTTAAGACCCAAAAAACCCAATCAGATTCTTAAAAATAAGAACTTTAGCAGAAGAACAAAAAAAGATAAGAGAACAACTCTGTAAGATCAGAATGGAAGATAATCTTACAGGCAGTCAGATTCAAAACATAGAGAATCCCTCTATGCAAAACCTTAAATTACAAAAAGACACATAAACAGGAATACACATTTCCTCCAGCACAGCGAATTTACAAGCCAAAACAAAGAAAACCTAATGCATTTTCTAGCTAGATTATTTACTAACTTTACAGGAGTTGAAGGGCTTGCATCCCTGATCGGTTCCTGCCAAAGGTATTACACGGACAGACAGAAGCCTCCCCCCCTCCAGATTTGAAAGTATGTTGTTCCCTCATTGGTCATTTTGGGTCAGGTGCCAGTGAGGTTACCTTAGCTTCTTAACCTTTTACAGGTAAAAGGATTTTGCCTCTGGCCAGGGGGGATTTTATAGTACTGTATACAGAAAGGAGGTTATCCTTCCCTTTATATTTATGATAATATCTGTAGCCAAGAGGGATTTTGTTTCCAAAATCAGAATGAGGGTAAATGGCTACGTTATCTGCAGAACCTCTTCAAATAACACTGTAGTATGGATATAAATTTTTAGTTGTCAATAGAAACCTAGAAATAACTACAGGATGAAATCCAACAGAAGCACACTTGAATTTTTCTTCTTTAATATGATGAAAGTAAAGGGGCTATAGTCAACCCTGATTAATTGAACAGCAATCAATTTTTTCACATTATCTGGGATTTTTAAAAAATATGATCCCAAACCCAGAAGAAAATTAAATCACCAAAATGGAGGCTTTTAAAAAGAAATTTCTTGAATGTTCCATTCTGCCCATATCATCATTTTACATGGTTGTACAAAAAAATGCAACTAGACTGAAAACATAAAATTTGATGATGAGATTATTTGAATAAATCAAAAGCTGCTTTCACTGTAAAGTAACATACATCATAAATGACACTAAATGCTGTTTCAAATGTTAAATGGGGAATTCTTTAATGTCAATTGATATTTAATGGGTACAATTGCACTGAGGTAGTACAAAATTCTTTGATGCACTGAAACCAAATTCCATTAAGTGAACTTATGTTAAACACTCAACCACGTTGGTGTGACAGCTGCTATTTTGGCCTGTGAGGCAGGGTTTGAAACAGGGACTTCCAGAGCCAAATCCATGAGTGTCTACAAATCACAATATTGGTGTGTGTGTTTGTGTGTGTGTATTGAAAGAGTGCAATTTCTGGCTCAGAAATGAGATCTTATTAATTAAATTTGATCTTTTCCAAATGTACTATGAGACAGACTCTCAATGACTCGTGTAACCAACAATTATCCTGCACACTCTTCTATTGATGGGTCAGTCTGTCAGAAAGATTGAAAGCAGCCTTAATGGTAAATATTCTCTCATTTTGCCAGTGTTTTGTACTATACATCACCCATTTGGTGCTTTGTCACATGATGGTGATATGCAAATGCAAAAACAAGCCATAGCTTAGCAAAAGCACACATCGGTTTCTTTTCCTGGGTCTGTTTTCAGTTCACATACAAAAGGTGTACAACTACAGGCTTGGTTTATGGCCAGGAGTGTGTTTAAACAGCAGCTCAGTGGTGGAGACTCACTCCAAACAGCTTTGCTGTGCTGCCTCATAAATGCAACCATTTCTACACTGCCACATTTCAGTTGTTAGGGAAGGATGATCTGATGCTATCTGTATTAACTTCTGATGCTCCAGACAATTGCTCACTCAGCTGAGTATAGCATCTAAGGAGAGATGGAAAGAGTACAGTTGAGCTTGAGGTGAAACTAGGGCTATTTTCCATCCTTCTGTCCATATTATGTCTGTCCCCATCATGGATTCAGTAGGAGCACAGAGAGGACAAGATGCTCTGGCTGTTCTACACTACAGGGACGGGGATCGATCTAAGTTACTCAACTTTAGCTATGTGAATGGCATAGCTGAAGTCAACGTACTTAGATCTACTTACCACGGTCTCTTCACTGCGGTGTGTCGATGGGAGACGCTCTTCCCTTGATTCCCCTTGCGCTTCTCATTGAGGTGGAGTACCAGAGTCGACAGTAAAGCAATCAGCTGCTGATTTATCACATCTATACTAGACATAATAAATCGATCGCTGCCCATCCATCTGGCTAGTAGTGTAGGCAAGCCCTCACAATGTGAGAGGAGGGCCTTTAGTGCTGCCAGCAGGTCTCTGTGTCCCAGAGGGAGTATATCTGGCAAAAGTGGAAGCATCATGGCAAGTGGCTGCTCAGGAGGTGGGGGAGGGTACACTCTACTTGTCTACTGATGCATTACTTGCCACAGGAGAGCACGTTCCATCCCTTCACTTATCTCATCAGGCATGGAAATAAATACTACATCTGCTTCTGCCCTAATGCTTTCTCAACATCCCCAAATGTGACTCTGAAGCTGAGATTCAGATCTGAGTCCATTTGTCACATGAACAAATTTTAATGTCTCTCCTCTCTAGTACCCTGAGCTGCTGCTTTCCCCTGTATGATACACAGGTACTGGCTGTATGGGTGTAGCTCGGGGCGGGGGCGGGGGCAGGGGAGGGCAGTAATCTTATTTTATTAACTTATCGCTGTTGCTATCGTATTCACCTTTATAGTATCAGAGCACCTCACAAGCAACAATGAAGTAAATTTCTTAACACCCCTATGAGCTAGGAAAGTATTTTCTCCATTTTTCAGATGGGGAAATGGGCACAGAGTGGTTTAAGGACTTTTCCAAACTCACACAGCAAGTCAGCAGCAAAGACAGGACCATAGCTCATATCTCCCAATTCAGGGCACATATCATGGTCTCTCCTGGTCTTAAAATCTATGAAGCTATGAATTTTAACCACAAGATCATCTTTCCTCTCCTGAGTAGAGCTGGGCAATATGTGTCTTACAAAACTCACCAGTAGGTGTTGCTTTTTTGATATGGATTTTATTAAGAACTCTCAAACTGAGCCCAGGTTAGTCAAAAATTTAGTCAAACTTGTTCCCGCTCCTGAACAAACCCCAGACAAGTTGCAATTGTCCTACAAATCCAGATGAAACTTAATGTTTCCGACTAAGTTTCAAATCCCCAGAGCACAAACCAAAACTTGAAAGGGTGCAGCCCATATGAAATGGGACACTTGTTTGCATGAACCCCTGCAAATCAAAGCTGCAGAGTTTCACATATGTTTAAAATTCCTGCAGTGAGGACTTGTGAGGCTAAGCCTATCCTCCTTTGGCCTTGGTATGAGAGGTTAAGCCCTTGGTAAGGAGAGGCAGAGTATGACCATGAAAATAGCTATGGGCCATTTAAAAACTGCAACAAATAGTTCTCTTACAGGATTTTAAGACAAGTCTCTGTTGTTTCAGTTTAGTGGAAGCAGGAACAGATCCTGAGTCATGGTGACAGTGTTCGACACTTCCAGCTAATCTGTTGCAGCCCTTTCGGTTATATACTGATTCTCTTTTTCTAGGTCTTTGCTACTCTTCTGCTCATGTGCAAAAGCCTTGGTACAGCTACATTAATAAGACCTAAAGCCGTACAACCTACTAAAAACATAGAGGTCCAGACAGTCAAGCCATAGAAAACTGAACTGGAGGTCAGTGAGAGACCCGGATTGCCAATAATCTAATTTTGGAAGACACTTCATCCCATAAAGAAAATTACATAGAGGAGGGCATGAAGGTTCTTTACAACGTACAGGTAGCTAGCAAGGCTCATTTGCTTGCAGGGAGCAGCAGAGTGAGTGAGTCAGATTTTTCAATAAGGGAGTCTCTACAGTCCCAATAACAGTTTCTTCCCTCCATGATTCCAACTTTTCGAAGGGAGAAATCTCTTCAGACTGCAGCTCTCCTTACTGTGTAGCTCTCCTCAGACAAGATGCTATCCCTCCTCTCTTCTAATTAAACAGGGGAGTTTATGAAAGGCAGCCCTTGTCAGCTCATGTCTGTGCTTTGCATGTCTGTCACCGGAAGATTATAAGAACAGGATTTACACAGTACAGAGCCCTGTTTCTGTTACCTTCATACCCCTTCTCCCTAGTTCTATTTCTCCTTTCTCCCTTTTAGTTTTGTTTTTCTTCCTCTTTCCTTCCCCTTTTGTTCTTTCCTTCTTGTGCTCCGGTACTTTTTTAGCATTATATTTTATTTATTTATTTATTTTTCTTTGAGAATATCCGGGCTTTCACCTCCTTCCATCTTCACCACACCAAAAACTTGTTTTGCTAAAGAGAAGAGGGTATCAGCAACTAAACTGAAATAACAGAGACTTGTCTTAAAATCCTGTAAGAGAACTATTTGTTGCAGTTTTTAAATGGCCCATAGCTATTTTCATGGTCATACTCTGCCTCTCCTTACCAAGGGCTTAACCTCTCATACCAAGGCCAAAGGAGGATAGGCTTAGCCTCACAAGTCCTCACTGCAGGAATTTTAAACATATGTGAAACTCTGCAGCTTTGATTTGCAGGGGTTCATGCAAACAAGTGTCCCATTTCATATGGGCTGCACCCTTTCAAGTTTTGGTTTGTGTTCTGGGGATTTGAAACTTAGTCGGAAACATTAAGTTTCATCTGGATTTGTAGGACAATTGCAACTTGTCTGGGGTTTGTTCAGGAGCGGGAACAAGTTTGACTAAATTTTTGACTAACCTGGGCTCAGTTTGAGAGTTCTTAATAAAATCCATATCAAAAAAGCAACACCTACTGGTGAGTTTTGTAAGACACATATTGCCCAGCTCTACTCAGGAGAGGAAAGATGATCTTGTGGTTAAAATTCATAGCTTCATAGATTTTAAGACCAGGAGAGACCATGATATGTGCCCTGAATTGGGAGATATGAGCTATGGTCCTGTCTTTGCTGCTGACTTGCTGTGTGAGTTTGGAAAAGTCCTTAAACCACTCTGTGCCCATTTCCCCATCTGAAAAATGGAGAAAATACTTTCCTAGCTCATAGGGGTGTTAAGAAATTTACTTCATTGTTGCTTGTGAGGTGCTCTGATACTATAAAGGTGAATACGATAGCAACAGCGATAAGTTAATAAAATAAGATTACTGCCCTCCCCTGCCCCTGCCCCCGCCCCGAGCTACACCCATACAGCCAGTACCTGTGTATCATACAGGGGAAAGCAGCAGTTCAGGGTACTAGAGAGGAGAGACATTAAAATTTGTTCATGTGACAAATGGACTCAGATCTGAATCTCAGCTTCAGAGTCACATTTGGGGATGTTGAGAAAGCATTAGGGCAGAAGCAGATGTAGTATTTATTTCCATGCTAAATGAGATAAGTGAAAGGATGGAACATGCTCTCCTGTGGCAAGTAATGCATCAGTAGACAAGTAGAGTGTACCCTCCCCCACCTCCTGAGCAGCCACTTGCCATGATGCTTCCACTCTTCATGTGTTCTGCACGCCTGAGAAAAAGTCTGAGAGGTCCCTAGTGAGCCACACGAGACAGATTGTCAAAGGGACTAATAGTGCCCATGTACATAAATTCAGGGTGCAGAGGATTCCTGCTATACTTCCACCAGGGATATGAAATGACTACTTAGAACAGGGGACTTTTCAGTACTGTAAGGATAGTGAGATACCATGATTACTACAGTACCTATGGCAGTGAATGCTGAAGATTCATTATACTGCTTTGTGATGGTGTATACAAATCCCACACTGGGCAACAAGAAGTTAAGGAGCTGCTCTGGGCTCAAGCAGCTCCACCCCATCACATCTGCAAGGCATGCACAGATTGGATGAAGAGCTTAAAAGGGAAGCAGAGCTCATTTTTGACAGACCAGGGAAGAGAACAGACCTTCAGCTCCTGAGGAAAGGGCTGACTGAAGGCAGGAGCTTCCCAGATGATCGCTGCCCAGTGATCTCTCCCTGAGGGAAGGGAAGGCCAGGCCAGATTCTGATATACCTTAAGAGGGAATCATTCCCCTCTATTCCTATTAACTCAATTTATTTGTGTTAATTCCCCTTGCTTTTTGTTCATGGACTACCCTGGAGGGGGAGAGACTCTGAAGTGACCTCACTGGAGTGCCAGATTGCAGGAAGAGGCAGACCATGCAGAGACAGAATGACCATCGGCAGGAGACACCCAGTGGGGGAGAGCTGCTATGCCATGCCTAGCCTCGAGGAGGTGTCAGCACTGCAATCCACTCATACTCTTTCATATTCTATAGACTGTGATCTGATTAGACATCTCTGCCCAATCTCCCTTTTCTATAAATTGATAGAAGAAGGTTGGGAGGGCCAGGACAGGATGTGGGCAAGCAACTGATCTCATCTCCCATGGGCTCCGGGGATGCAGTGTATCAACAAGATCTCTGGATACATGCAGAAACAGCTGGTATCTTTCTCTCCATGCACTAGGGATTGTGTACTAGTGACAGGAGAGAGCTAATAACATGGGGAAGCAGATGGTGCAGTCTCCTAATGCTCCAGAGGAATGGTGGAAGTAGAGAGCGTACCACATGGGGAAGTAGCTTCTGGGATGGGCTCCTGGTGTGCAGGGTTGTGCTGGACCCCTTGCTTTCTTGTATAAATCCCTCGGTCACCCACACTTAGAAAATGAGGTCCCAGAAAATAAACAGTCTATCTGGACGTTTCCTGCTCTGAAGTGTGAATTCCTTTGAATAACATTTGAGCTCATGATTTCAACCCCCTCAAAACAAACAAACACAAACAAACAAAAACACACAGGATGGATCAAACTCTAGGATTGTAAATGACTTTACAGGTTTTTGTTCTAGTTGTATGACTGAAATCTGGTGCTGCTCCTCAGATGAGTGACCCAAGGCCATAATGGCCATCTAGAAAGTTAATTTTACTTTTTTTTTAAAATGGAAGCTTATTCTGTTTTAATGTCAAAAAGTACAGTGTCTTAAAGGAAAGTTAACCAGAGTCCTTTAGTATAAATCAGGTTTAATTCTGTGTCATTTTTCTGTAAATCCTGATTGTCCTATGCATACAGAACTGTTTAGAATCAGCTCTGTCTCATACATTTTGTTTTATAATGTCATAAAGGATTTTTTGTTCCAGCTGTGAAGCTAATAGAAAGTTACAGAAGCTATCCAAAGCCATTTTAGTAGACATGAACTACACAGACAATGGGAGGGGAGAAATGTTCCTCTAAGCACTCTTTCTCTCGATGGATTACAGTGATGACTGTGGCCCATATTCAGACACTGTGTAAAGCAGCGCAACTCCATTGGCTTCAGTGGAGCTACACAGACTTGCACTAGCATTGAGTTTAGCCTGTTCTTTATATGGCTTCAAAGCAGAGTAGCCACAACCACTCTTTGGGTCAAATTCACTGCTAACATATGCAGGCCTCACTCCACCAACGTTGCTGGTGCTGGGTCTGCATATTCTACTGGTGAACTTAGCATCCCCACACATACACTCTCATTCATTACAAGCCTACAGTGCAATTGTACATGAGGAGAAGACGGTCCTTTCGGATATACCTGGAATGACGGCCTTGTTTCACTACTAATGGTGACCTTTTACAGTGATATGTGACTTGTAGCTATCAAGCTTACCTGAGTGAGGCATTGCATGACAGTCTGGCAATAATGTGGCATTTGCCCCAAGGAGAATGTCCATTTGAAACAAACACAGAGGCACGGGCTGGCACTTACATGTTAAGATGTGGGTGGCAAAGACATAGTTAGAACCATTTCTCAGTGAACTCAAAACGATTTTGCTCCATTCATAACCTGTATTCAGCTGTAAAGATGTTAAATGTAACAAACTTGCTATACACTTTTTTGTATTCTGGATACATTTTGTGCTTTTGTGACGACTCCTGGTTCTGTGGATAAGGAATTGATTCTTTAGCTTTTAAAGGCTGAGGCCACTCTGCATTTGGAAATGAGCATGAATTTCAGAATTCATATTTGGATTGCAGACACCCCATTGTTTAGGAGTGTTATCCCTGGAGTTTTGTCCTGGCACTTTATTAAGATGGGGCCATTAGTGAAACTTGAATCCTGATTCAGCTTCTGAACTCCCACAAAATTCAGCAGTGTTTGTATGCAGAGTTTGGTTTGGGATAATCACAAATCCTGTTATATTGGCTTTTTTGGGAGGGGGGAGGGACTTTTTTTTAAGTATTGGCTTATTAGTGCAACAGTGGTTTGCTGAGATGCTAATTCTGTTCTGTCTGTTTTACTGAGGATTGGTGAAAGGCAACCATTCGCTTGACTGCCAAATAAACTTTATGTGCCTCAAGCTTAACTATCACATCTAATACCTATTGTGCAACAATGCTACACTGTTAAAAAGTTATTGATGTCCAGGCATCTGTTCTAGGCTATATTTTAAAAGAAATTAGCCTACTATGAATAGAAATGTCATGACAATTTTAAAGCAAAATTTCAGTGGAAATTTTTTTTCCACTGTATTTTTTTGGTTAAATATTCAAGATCAATGTTTTGAAACACAGACAAAAGAGTGCTGTTCTAGCTGAAAACCAGCAAGTGAAATTGACTGCAGTTTCATTGTCTCAGCTGTGTGAAGTACCAAAAGTATACTGTTGCTGTGCACTGTTAAGCGTTTCATATTCCACCCCACATGATTTGTCTAAAAAATTTAAAAAATTAAATATTAAATAAAATTTAAACATCGAATACATCTGCATTTAGTAGGCAGTTAGCAAAATAGTCTCAACAAGTCACCATTAATTCTCTCCTTTCTCTGTAAAAAGAGGGATGAGGTCTAAAATGAGCCAGACAACCTAGAACACTTTTATGTCACTTCTCTTGTGACTTCATCAGTTTGTGGATGGTTTAAGTTCTTATTTGAAACCAAAGAGTTTATGTTTTTGAATAACTTCTCAGACATATAATGGTGCTCTGGTGTTTTCCTAAATCTACAGATAATGCCTGATACAGTAGCTCTGAAAGAGAGGAACTGACCATCTCAGCTGACTCTGAAGCCTAAGGAAAACGAAATACATGCCAATATAAACTTTCATTTCTGATCACTTTATCAGGAACATCCTGCCTACTTGAGGTAGATAACAAAGAAGTTAGAGATGAAAAAAATAGGGATCATATAGTCAATTCAGAGTGCATGATGTTCCCCAATATGTTAGATGTTATATGGGTCTCAGTGGTATTGACTGTTTGTTTATTTTTGTCTTTCTCCTGTATTGCTCAGCTGGCTGCTACATTTCAATAGCTGTATACAGAATGGTGGAGGGCCACTTTGAGGATAAGCCACTTTTGTCTCATCTGTTAACTGCTCTTCTCATGGCCTTCTCCTCTACTAATCCAGAATTTTCCTCCCTGTGTGTGTGGTCCCCACGCCCCTCCCCAATTTATCTTTTCCACTGTTTTTCCACTTCTGGAAGCATTGCCTAGGAGGTTGGACACCAAACTGTTTTAAGGGGCGGGGCAGGTCCACAGAGAGAAAAATTTGTATATCCCTGTCTTCCAAAACAAGTGGGTGTGGCTCCCCTTTCCTTCTCTCGAATTGGCAAAGGGCCACCCCATGAGAAGACCAATTAAAAAGTGAGACAAATTTGGCCTGTTCTAGGCCCATTCTGTATGTCTAGAGATACACATATAGATATGTAGGCAGAGAGGTGTGTTTGTAAAGATCTTCAAGAGTCTTTAGAATCTATAGTTTCTATATAAAGTATGCTATGTTGATACCATTATCAAAGGGATTATTTCTGTTATCTTTGGCAGGGTGTGCAGAATTGTAATTAGCTAGAAAGGAACATTGTGGAATCCAACCTTCCTTCAGGAGAGAAAAAGGAAAAACTAATAGTATAATCTTAAATATTTTTTACAACTGGGTAATTAGTAGCAGTGAGTTGCCCACTCTTCCTCACTGCCCTTCACAGATGTGCTGCAGGTATTACATTTCTGTGACTTATTTGTTACATCTCTGATTCTAATGTCTGTGAGCAACCTGCAATGGGATTTAATAATACCGTACTTAGATCTTGAGCTCATCCCCACTACTCAACCCCACCCCATGTCCTGACTCTCCTCAGTGCATCCTAGCAGCCTAAAATATTTTCTCCTGGGTTCTCATTAAAATTCAGATTGCTCTTTCTTTTCTTATGTTTTGTGCATGTGCATATGCCATAGCTTGATGCATTTTGAGAACCTCAAAGATATCCCAGGATTGTGAGTTCAATCCTTGAGGGGGCCATTTAGGGATCTGGGGCAAATATTGGGGATTGGTCCTGCTTTGAGCAGGGGGTTGGACTAGATGACCTCCTGAGGTCCCTTCCAACCCTGATATTCTATGATTCTATGATATCTTGAGAGCGTTGCAGGACATACCTGTATATACCAAGATGGGTGCCTCCCTTAGACTCAGGGCCCATACCCCTCTGGAGAAACATCCATTTTCCATTATAACCTATTGACAAATACTGGGGACTGTGTGATGACATCATTTAAAAGCATTCACTGCTATACTAAGCCTTGGAGTCCTGCAGTAATGTTCTTTCCTTCTCTGACTCTGCCTGCTTCCAGCTGAGTAAAACAGAGGATTAGAGAAACAGGAGTAATCTGTACATTTACAACAAAACATGAATAATACCTTGGTCAAAATATTCAAAAGTGACTAGTGATGTTGGGTGCCTTGGTTTTCAAGTGCCCAATCTGGAACAATTTAAAGAGCCCTGATTTTCAGAATATGAGTGCACTCAGGTCTTTTTAAGTTCTCGTCAACTGAGACACCAAAAATCACTCATCACTTTTGAAAATGGAAGTGTTTATCATGTTTTATTGTATATGCATAGAGTATGTGCTGGTATATACAGTGGATATATGGATAAATACACCAAACCAGCTTATTAAATAGAAACATTAATTTGTCCTTATCACTGCCTAGGGCTCTTAGAAGTTTTACCAACCCTGCCTCACTTATGAACTTTAGGCAAATTGTGTCTCTCTTGTCCCTCATATCTGTTAAGGGCCTGCAACCCCATAGTAGGCTATTTGGGAATTCTTGCTCTTCTTTACCACATCATTGAACTTCAAGTCAGTGTCCTTCTTCTCTTAGCCTCCTTGTGATATTCCCCAGCCTGTGATCTATTGACAGTGAGTCTAAAACCACCTGTCTTGCTCTGGTCAAAGTCAAGTATCAAAGTAAGAGATCTGGAGATTGGAGAAGAGCCCATCCATAGAAGGAGAGCTTCATCTGTTTTCCTATTGCTGGTCCACAAGACCCCTGTGTTCCAGGATTGCCAGCCTGGAATATAAGCAAAATTCCAGGGTTAGTTCTAATATGCAGCATTCTGTAGCAAACGTCGGAGGCTAAATGTGAGTATTTCCTTGCTCCACAATCCCTGACTTTGAGTCATTCTAATGATAGTGCATTCCTATTGGAACAACAGCTATTAGTGTGTCCAGTTGTGTCTTGGAAATGTCATTCGTGTCTTGATTATGTTCATCCTGTGATTTCACAGGGCACAGCTGCTCCTATCTCTGCCTGGTTCTCAGACTGCAGTAGAAGTATGGGGATGTGTGGGCCTGGTGACAGTGAAGACAGAATTGCAATTGCTTATTTGTTCAGTTGCAGAGTAAACACTACAACAAAACCCAGAATGAGTCATTACATTAAAGTCTGACCTTTGAGATCCTCCTTGTTTTGTTTTTATAAAATGAAGATGAAAGTCAAATGTAATTAATTCCAATCATTTTTCAAATTAAGGTCAATACAGTGGCTTTTAAAAGCACATCTGTGAGGAGTGAGTGGTAGGGAGTTGCATTGCTTGAGCTGAACTTCCTGGATGTATTTTGTCAGCAGAGCACTGAGCTGGACAGAATCTCTCTGAAGAGATATGGTAAAGAGGGGCACACTCCATTTCTGCAACTGCCATGTGCTGAAACTGTGCAGCATGTGTTCTCCTCCAGTACTGGCCTCCAGCTGTTGCAGAAGTGGAGGGAATGATTATGACAGCTGCTCCACCTTCCTGCCCAGCTTGGGCTCACAAAACACAAGTATCAAAATTTTGACTCTTCCCCTCTCCTTTGTGTTCCTCCCCTCACCTCCGGCCTATGCATGAGCAGCTGGAATCTGGTCCTAAATCCTTTTTCAACTTAAAAGAAAGCATTTGTCAAGTACGTGCGTATGCTAAGATTATTAGAGTTTAGTTCTCCTGGAGCTTGGCTTTAATGAGAAACTAAAAATGGATCAAATTGGTTGATCTTTTCTATACAGGAAGTCTCTCTATTTAAAATAGAAAAAGTTGCTTTTCCTGGTTCTAATGAATTCCAAACCACAGATTCATTAAAGGAAAGGTATCTCAGTGCTGTGTATTTAAGAAGAACAAAGATCACTGAATCCCAAAAGGAATATTTCATACAGGAGAAGGTAGCCTTTATAGTTTCTTTAAATTGATACCATAAGAAAAAGGGACATATGATTTATGCTCTCAGGGCTAAATTCAGAAACAAGTGTATTGATCTTTAAATATTCAGGGTAAATAGGACTAATCCCCTGAGATGGGATATTAGATGGATGGGATCTGAGTTACCCAGGAAAGAATTTTCTGTAGTATCTGGCTGGTGAATCTTGCCCATATGCTCAGGGTTTAGCTGATCGCCATATTTGGGTTGGGAAGGAATTTTCCTCCAGGGCAGATTGGAGAGGCCCTGGAGGTTTTTCGCCTTCCTCTGTAGCATGGGGCACAGGTCACTTGAGGGAGGCTTCTCTGCTCCTTGAAGTCTTTAAACAATGATTTGAGGACTTCAATAGCTCAGACATAGGTGAGGTTTTTCATAGGAGTGGGTGGGTGAGATTCTGTGGCCTGCGTTGTGCAGGAGGTCGGACTAGATGATCAGAATGGTCCCTTCTGACCTTAGTATCTATGAATCTATAAAGAATTCTAAAATGGTATAAGTTATAGTGCTCCAGACCATTCAGCATGTAGATTACACTAATTTAGATACCCTTAGGCTCCCTCACATACTATATTTTTCCACATGATCCATGCCTCCTTCAGTACCCAGGATGGACCGTGCTCAGGGAATGAGTCAAGGTTGTGTGTATTAAAAGAAGGACCCTTCCTCATTTGTTGCATTAGTTGGACTGTGTGTACTAGTTCTTGTACTGGGGCAGGGGACTGCAAAGAGATGACAGTCTCATGGTTAAGGTAGTTGAATGTTGAGAACTGGATTCTACCTCTGCTGTGGAATTCCTATGGGATGCTGGGCAAGTTACTAAAACCGGGGTGAAAGTAAGTCAGGACACTTACCTGCACAGGGCCGGGGTGGCTCTGGTCCCCAGAAGGGGCGGGGCCTCGGGTGGAAGGGGCAGGCTGGGGGGTCAGCATCCCTCAGACCCCAGTATTTGTCAATAGATTAGCATGGAGGCAAAATGGGCAGGGACGTTAAAGTGCTCCAGGGTCCTTTGCCATGGCAGCACTTTAATGTTGCTGCTCCCACCCTCACCCCCTTCCATCGGTGGCCCTGCTGGTACAGACCCTGCCAACAGGACCCCCGACAGGGGAGGCAAAAGGGGCAGGGACATTAAAGCGGCAGTGCTTTAATGTGGGCTGGGTATGGGCCGGGGCCAGTTCTGACCAGTATGCAGTACCGGCTGGTACCGGCGCACTTTCACCTATTTCTCGTTTTCTGGGTGCTTGACTCGAGACACGTGATTTGAGATTTGCAAAAGTGTTGAGCATTCATAATTGCAACTGATGTCAATGGGAGCTGTGCTCTGAACAAATAAAGTGCTATAAAATGCAAATTTCTCTGAAAAATTAGGCCTTAGGCATCTCAAATAGGACTTTTGAAATTGTCAGACACTTTGGAAATTAATGCCTCTCTGCCTCTGTTCCCAGTTGGTAAAATGGGAATAGTAATACCACCTTACCTCACAGGCATTTTGGAAGATAAATTAATTAATGTTTGTGAAGCACTTACATACTATAGTGATGAGCACCAGAGAAGTACCTCTGAGGAAATAATAATTCTGTCTTACAGAGCAGGATTTGAATAGTGTGCAGTAAATAAGGCCTTTGAACAATGAGGAAAAAACAAAATATTGCATGATGATCAGTGAACGAGCACTTATTCTCCTGTGCACTGAATGAAGCAGTGTCGGGGCCTGAGCTGAAATGCAGATCTGTTGGTTCCTTGTATTCAATCTTGCGGGCCAGTCAGTCAAGTGATTCTGTAGCCGCCCAGCTGAGCTCATTAATCAATCTGAGGGCTGAGCTGGCTAGCCCCAGGCTGAGTTAAGGGAACTAAAGCCCACAGTTCCTGACAGCAGTTGTTCTGTAGGGAAAAAATATATAATGATGTAACTAAAGACTGTATCAGAATGCATATGCACGAGGGAGCCGAAATTAAAGGTTGAACAGCCATCCTTAATTCTTGCATTTCCTAACTTTTGACTGTTTGACTTTGCAATGTTGACATTCTCTTCACAACTTTTTGGTATGTAATAGGTATATATTCAAGTTATCTCTGAGCTGAAATCATTTTCTGTTGCTACAGGAAATGTGAACGGTACTTCTACAAATTTAAACATTCAATTCTGAGAGCCAAAGTACCATGGTCTTTTTATGAAACACTTTAACCATGGTGTTGTGTCTGTACTTTCCATCACATCAAGTGATTACCCCCACATAGTGGAACACATTTTATTTTTAAGAAAATGTCATGGAAGATAACATCCAAGAAATATGGTTGAAACTCACCCTATTGCAGAGGGGTGATAGAAGATTTACACAGCCCCTTTACCCCCATGGTGCATTTGTGGCCCTGGCAGTGCAGTTCTGCAGAGATACCTTTGCACATCATGTGACGAGGGCTGTATACTCACTCTGGATAGGCTAGCACAGAGCGGGTAGGAACAGCCCCTTGTGATTATACAGATTCAATGGGCTGAACTGCATGCAGTGGGGCATGATCCTAGGCAGAAACAGCAGCCCCAAAGAGCATACCTGCAGGAGTATATAACGCCCTGCTTCAGCCCAGTATTGTTACTTGCACAAAAGTGATTTACTCTGGTTTTGTGAAAAGGGTGAATTTCACCTCCTGTGAGTTAGGTAAGCGAGAAATTACATGTTTACTTCTTTACATTGCTATAGTTGAGTCAGGTTGAGTGTGCACAACAGCTTGCATTGCGCCAGCAACAGTCATGTTCAAAAAACAGTGATCAAGAACAGTTCTGCTAGAACTGAGCTAGAATGGTTTCGCTGTTCAGCACGGACAGTGATTTTTAAGAAATATCTGTTCCGGTTACAACTGTGCTAAGTCACACTATGGAGTCTAAGACATAGGTTTTGAACCTCAGCAACTTTAGCTGGCATCAGTCATAATGCATGAGCTGTTAGAGTGAGTGAGGATTGGAACAGAAGCTCTGCCACTAAGAGTGTGAAGTCTGTCTGTATGCTGGAATTTATCTCCCACAAGACAGTGAACTGACAATTCATATTCTCGTTCAACCCAGGATATAATTATTTGTTTGCAATAGACTATACTAAGAAGTGTCATTTCCAACTTCTAGGGGGAGAGAAGATGACAAACTTACTTCTCATATCTCCTCCCTTACGTGTCTAGGCATTACTAGCAGAACACTATAGGTACTTGCAGTGTTTGCAGTGCTTACAAACTTGTAAAAATTCAGATTCTTTATGCTATTGGGAAGGTTTGTCAGAAACCAGCAGATGATATTATTCTGTATTGAATTGTCACTTTCTCTGGGTGGCAGAGGAAGCTCCAGGGGAGCAATTGTCTTCATAAAAGGAAACAAAGAGAACAAAAAAAAGTCAGCAGGGAAAAATACATAAAATCCTAACACTCTACTTTTATTCAGTTAAATCTGAACACAGATTTCAGGCACAACATATATAAAAGCTTGGCTGTAGTAGCCTTATTGTAGTTCATTGACAAAAAGGGGCAGAGTTAAGGTGCGTTGGGGAGCCCCAATTTATGTTCTGATATCTGTGCAGTAAAATCTTTTCTCTGCTAATGTGTGTCCTATTAATATGTGTATGCATTTTGTTTCCTTTAACCCTTAACAAACTTGCTAGGTTTCAGGTAGACAACCTTAGATAACTAAAGCTGTTCTTAGGGTTCAGTGGCCAGGTCAGCTGGGGAAGTTAGTTTGGGGATCAGGCAGGATTACTGGCAGAATGGTATGTTTTGGGGGTGGGGTTGTGGCTGGGAGTGGTCTAATGCTGTTTATAGAGGGGGGAGAAGAACAAACCAGGAGATGGGCAGAAAGCTGATGACAAATGAGCTCTATATCTACACAGGCTGACAAAAAGATGACTTTTTTTTTTCAGTTGAACTAGCATACACCAAGACCAGCTCAAATGATCTTAAAGGTGTTGAATTGTCTCTACTTGGATGTTAAAGGTGAAGGGGGCGTGACGGTTTCCAATTGAGTTAAATAAATTCAATTTCAAAAAGCATATTTTTCCCCATGTGGACAGGGCTGTGGATGGAGGAGAAAATTGGATGAGGCTCAAAAGATTAATATAGCTGTTACGCTACCCCACCCCCTAGTCAAGACATGTTGATGATGACTCAAGTCATAAAACTTCCCCAAAGTTCATCAGAATTAGAACTGGGTTTTTAGTCTGGATCCACCTCTGACAAAGAAGAGATGGATGCAGTGGATGCACTTAAAAAGTTAACTCAGGGTTTAGAGGTTTTATGGATTTCAGAAATATTCCTGCACTTAAAAATGGTGAATACAGCTGAAATTGGTAGCACCTTTAAGACCAATATGAACTTTTAAAATGTATCCACTGTATGCAAAGTCTGTTTGTGCACATGTGAAGTTGCTGGGGTGGGTATTGTGTGTGTATATGTATAAAACTGAACAAAAGAAAGTAGAAAATACATTCCTCTGACAAATGTTTCTTTTAGAAATAAGAAGCAAGTCAGGAACTGCTCTGTGAATGGCAATAAGAAATAGCAGGTTCCTATCGATTTTACACTCTTGGAATCTCATTAGTTATCAGATGAAACTTGACTACTGCTAACAAATAAACCATTCTCTCCTGTTAAACTGCCCAAAGCCACCAAATACAGATTAGTCTGGAGTATGTTCGTCGTTCTTGTATAAAAAAACATCAGTTTTAGGTACACAACTTTTTTCTCCCTCCTCCCTTCAGGCTTTTAAAGGATGCACAGAATGAAGCTCATTTCAAAAGCTGGTATCAGAAACTACTAGCTGCTGTCCAATTCTGTGCAGGAAAAACCTTAAATGATGAGTTTTCTAAGGAGAGGAAACTTATCAAAATTCTGGGAGATGTTGCTGAAAAAGTCAAGGCTGCCAGCGACTCCAAAAAACAGGTTTGTTAAGACTTTTTTTTCCCTTTGCCTCTGTTTTGTACAAATAACTTTTAATTTTGAAGCAATAGCATCTCTCTCCTAAATTGCCCTTTATTATAGTAAATAGTTCCATATTTTGAATAAAAAGTCCCCCAAAGTTTGTGTTATTCTGCACTCATTTACACATTTATTGGTTTGTTTCTTTTTGTGGGAGGAATGTAAACTCTGCCCTCTAATTAGTAAATCCCAAGTAAATGTGTGTAAATCCCAAGACTAAGCTTCTTAATCATATACAGTGGGTACCATTCCAATCTTCCAGTTTGCCTTGGCAAAGCAGATAAACACCTCAGTATTTGTGGTAGTCTATATACTTAGAATAGTGGTCACCAAGAATCCTATAATAATAAGTATTTGTAAAGGCACAGCCACAGTTATAGTGGTAAACTATTTTTATATATTTTTATAGAGCTGTAATACCTGAGCCACAGTTAATGTCTTTGGCCCATATTCATATCAAAATATCCATAGCCTTTTGAGCCACATCACTAAATGTGGCCAAGGATGCTGTCTCCAACATCCATCAATCTATTAACCAAGGTAAAGCCCAAACCCCTTCTGAAAATGTTTGCCTTTTGAACTTAGTTTGCTTATAGCAGGGAGATCTCAAGACTCTAGTGCAGCGGTTCTCAAACTTTAGCAACCCAAGGACCCCCATTTTGATGTAAAATTTTTCAGCCCCCCCCAAGCCTCTCCACTCAGCCCTTGCCCTGCCCCTTCTCCAAGGCCCCACCTCCTGCTCACTCCATCTACCCTCCCTCCGTCGCTCGCTCTCCCCCACCCTTACACACTTTCACCAGGCTGGGGCACGGGGTTGAGATTCAGGAGAGGGTGCGGGCTCTGGGTGAGAGTTTGAGTGCAGGAGAGGGTGCGGGCTCTGAGAGGGAGTTTGGGTGCTGGAAGGGATGAGGGGTGCAGGCTCTGGGAGGGAGTTTGGGTGCGGACTCTGGATTGGGGCAGCAGGTAGCAGTGTGGGAGCGGGTGAGAGCTCCAGCTGGGCTGTGCTTACCTCGGGCTGCTCCCAAAAGAGACTGAGGGGGGCAGGGGGTCTCTGTGCTGCCTCTGCCCGCAGGCACCACCCCTACAGCTCGAATTGTCTGCAGTTTCTGGAGTCAGCACTCGCAATGGGGGCAGCGTGCGGAGACCCCTTGTTCCCCAGGGCCTCAGGGACATGCTGGCTGTTTCTGGGAGCGGTGCAGAGCCAGGGCAGGTAGGAAGCCTGCCTTAGCCCCATTGCACTGCCAGACCTCTAGCTTGCAGGAGGCACTGGGTGGGAGAGGGAGGAGTTGAGGAGAGGAGTTGATCAGCAGGGCTGTGGACCCCCTTGGAGACCCCCCAGGGGTTTGCAGACCCCAGTTTGAGACAAGCTGCTCTAGTATTTACTGTCTCTTTAAAAATTTAATGTTAGATCTCTGGGAGATGCTAAGTGCTTCCTTTGAGATGCTGAGCATTCTCAATTCTCAACAAAGCCAATGGGAGCGGAGAGTATTTAACATCTCAAAGAAGGCACTGTCCACCTCCCACATCACACCTATCAATAGATAGAAGATGTATCCCTTATTCCAAAGGGCTTGGAGACAACTTCTCCAACATATGCAGTTTTCATGAAGCTCAGGCACATTCTAACTTTAACCCATGTGGTTACTGAATTAGCCATTATTGTTACTTAGCTGATGGCTAAACTCTTTCTTGTTGAGATCTCAACTAGACAGACCAGAGAGCCAAATAAAGTTAAGACCTATCACTGCATGTTGTCAGAGTCTGGACTCTGTTTTGCCTCTACTAAGGACTCAAGGATTTTAAAAAGAGAGACAGAAAACTTCGACTCATAGATTTTGAGATCAGAAGAGAGCATCGTGATCATCTAGTCTGAGCTCCTGCACAGTGTAGGCCACAGAACTTCACCCACCCACTCCTATAATAGACCCCTAACCTCTGGCTGAGTTACTGAAGACCTCAAATCATAGTTTAAAGACATCAAGTTACAGAGAATTCACCTATTTCACTAATCTAAACCTGCAAGGGACTCATGCTCTGGGCTGCAGAGGAAGGTAAAAAAAATATCCCAGGGTCTCTGCTAATCTGATTTGGAGGAAAATTCCTTTCCAACCCAGAGCCTTCCCCATCTAGTGTCCCATCTCCAGCCATTAGATATATGTGCTGCTAGCAGTGGCAGATCAGTTACATGCCATTGTAGGCAGTCTCATCATACCATCCCCTCCATACATTTATCAAGATCAGTCTTGAAGCCAGTTTTTGCCCCCACTGCTCCTAAGGAGGCTGCTCCAGAACTTCACACCTCTATCTTCGCCTAATTTCAAGCCTAAACTTGCTGATGGCCAGTTTATATCCATTTGTTCTTGTGTCCACATTGGCACTTAACTTCAATAATTTCTCTCCCTCCCTGGTATTTCTCTCTAATGTATTTATAGAGAGCAATCATATCTTCCCCCAGCCTTCTTTTGGTTATGCTAAACAAGCCAAGCTCTTTGAGTCTCCTCTCATAAGATTGGTATTCAATTGCTCGGATCATCCTAGTAGCCCTTCTCTGCACCTGCTCCATCTTTCTTCAACTTGGAAGACCAGAACAACATACAATATTCCAGATGAGGTCTCACCAGTACTTTGAATAATGGTACTAACATTTCCCTATCTCTACTGGAAGTACCACCCCTGATGCATCCTAGGACTGCATTAGCCTTTTTCACAGCCGTATCACATTGTCATCCTGTGATCAACCAATACGCCCAGGTCTTTCTCCTCCTCTGTCACTTCCCACTGATATGTCCCCACCTTATAGCAAAAATTCTTGTTGTTAATCCCTAAAAGCATGATCTTGAACTATTAAATTTCATCCCATTTCTATTACTCCAGTTTTGAGATCATCTTGTCTGATATTCCAGGTCTCATCTGTATTGGCAATTCCTCCCAATTTTGTGTCATCTGCAGTTTTATTAGCACACTCCCACTTTTTGTGCCAACGTTATTAATAAAATGTTAAATAAGATTGGTTTCAAGACCAGTCCCTGAGGAACTCAACTAGTAACTTCCCTCCAGCATGTCAGTTCACCTTTCAGTGTGACCCATTATTGTTTCTGCTTTAACTGGTTCCTTATACACCTTTCAATTCTCATATTAATCCCCATCTTCTCCAATATAACTAATAATTTCCCATGTGGAATTGTAGCAAATGCCTTACTGAAATCCAGGTAGATTAGATCTACTGCATTTCCTTTGTCTAAAAAAATCAGTTATTTTCTCAAAGAAAGAGGTTAGGTTGGTCTGGCACAATCTCTCTTTTGTAAAACCGTTTTGTAATTTATCCCAATTCCTGTTTACCTCTATGTCCTTAACTACTTTCTCTTTCTGAATTTGTTCCAAGACCTTGCATAGTATTGACGTCAAACTAGCAGGCCTGTAGTTTCCCAGATCATTTTTTTTCCTTTTCTTAAATATAGGAACTGTATTAGCAATTCTCCAGTCATAGGATATGACCCCCAAGTATACAGATTCATTAAAAATCCTTGCTATTGGTCTTGCAATTTCATGTGCCAGTTCCTTTAATATGCTTGGATGGAGATTTTCCATGCACCCCTTTGTAGTCTGATTAAGCTGTTTGAGTTTGAATTCCACCTCGGCTGTGGTAATTTCTACTTCCGTATCCTCATTGCCATGAGGCACCTTGCCTCTACCCCTAACTCTTCAGTAGCCTCATTAAAAACTGAGACAAAGTATTTGTTTAGGTTTTGGGTCATGCCTAGGTAATCTTTAATCTCCACCCCATCCTCAGTGCTTAGGGATCCCACTTCTTCTTTCCTTCTTTTCTTCTTCTTTATATGGTTATAGAACCTTTTACTATTGGTTTTAATTCCCTTTGTAAGATCCAACTCTGCTTGGCTTTTGGTTGTTCTCACTTTATCCCTGCACTTTCCAACCTCCAAGAGGTAGCTTTCCTTGCTGATCCTTCCCATCTTCTATTTCTTGTAGGCTTTCTGCTTTCTCTTAATCACCGATTTGAGATGCTTGCTCATCCAGCTTAGTCTGCAACCCTTCCCTAAGTATTGTTTCCCATTGCTTGGGATGCAGACTTCAGACAGCTTCGGCAGCTTTTACTTAAAGTAATTCCAAGCCTACTCCACATTCAGATCCAGTCCGCTTCCCTAACTAATTGCCTTAATTTTTAAAGCTAGCCCTTTTGAAATCAAGGACCCTACTTGCAGATCTATTTTTTGTTTATCCTTCCATTTAGTTTAAACTGTATTAGCTCATGATAACTCGAACCAAGGTTGTCCCCTATAACGAGATCTTCTATTAGATCCTCACTACTCACCAAAACCAAATCTAAAATGGAATCACCTCCTGTTGGTTCAGCAACTATTTGGAGAAGAAATCTGTCAGCTATCACATTCAGGAAAATCTGGGCCCTACTATTAGTAGGAGCACTTGTCCTCCAATCTATATGTGGAAAGTTAAAGTGTCATATAATCACACAATTCCCAGTAGTATTTATTTAATTAAAAACATTAGAGGTCTCTTTTCATATCCAAATCAGATCCTGGGAATTTGTAGCACACTCCAAGTGCTATCCCAGGAGAACCACTAGTAGCTTTCTTCCCCAAAGTGATTTTGGCCCAAACAGACACTGTCTTATCTATTCCATCCCTTCCAATTTCTTTACAGTCTACCTCATCATTGATATACAAGACTACTCCACCATCTTTGTCTTTTTCTGTCTTTCCTAAACAGCACATACCCTTCAATACCTGTCATGACTGCTATTCCACCATGTTTCTGTTAGCCTCATAACATCTGGTTTCAGTTCCTACACCAGTAGCTCTAGTTCCTCCATTTTCTTACCCAGGCTCCTTACATTGGTGTACAAACATCTTAATTGTTGCTGCTTTGCTTCACCCACATTCCTTGCCCAATTGGGTACAGTCATTCTACTGCCAGTGTCACCTATTTGACTGGTTTCAGCACTGTCCTTCCTCTTAATGTCCATTCTCCATTACTGTTTCCTTTCTTACTTGATTTTCCTCCCTTTCAATGTTAGAATCAGGCATGAAGATTACATGAGCATTTCCCAACCATCTCCCCTGAACTCCTACTTTAAAGCTCCTTTAGTCAGTTGTGCCAGTCTCCATCCCAGAAGTCTATTTCCCTCCCTACTCAGGTGGAGTCCATCCCATTAATGCATCCCAGTGGTCAGACATCCCAAAGTCCTCCTTATAGCACCCGTGCCTGAATCATCTGTTGATCATCATAATCTTGTTTTGCCTTCATTCTCCTCCTCTAGGGACAGGCAGAATCCCACTGAAGATCACCTGAGCCTTCATTTCCTTAAGCGTCTTCCCCAGCCTGGCATAGTCTCCCTTGATATGTTCCAGCAAGGATCTAACAGTATCATTTGTTCCCAGATGAAGGACTATCAGTGGATTCTTTCCTGCTCCTATTAGGATACTCTTCAGCCTCAGGTCCACATCCTGTATTTAAGCTCCTGGAAGACAGCACACCCTTCTGTTCTCTGGATCAGCTCTGGTGACAGGCCTGTCTGTTTTTCTTAACAGGGAGTCACCAGTCACGTAGGCCTGCCTTTTCCTTGTGATGGTGTGATTCTCCAGCCTTCCTCCTGTTCTTTCTGGCTGAGAGTCCTCTTGTCTTTTATTTTCCCTTGCAATCTTCTGCGAGTCTTCCTGTATCCTCCTGGGGCTCTGAACTCTGGGTATTTCCATTGGCTCTTCCCCTCTTCCTGTAGGACTTATAGAACTAGCTGCTCTTCTTTCTTCCTTGTCCTCCCTCCTTCAGTTACAGCCTGCTCTGCCCCTTCTTCATTTTCCAACTCACCAAACCTGTTACCTTTAACTAACCGGTCTTTTCCTCAGCTTGATTCTCATAGCCACATGCTTCCACTGGCCACTTTCCTCAGCCAGTAGTCTCCCCACCAAGTTCTTCAGTCCAGCTTTCATCTGCGAGTCTTAGCTTTTCCCTTCAGCCTCCGTTTTCCTTTGTTTCATAATTTGCTCAAATCCCCTTTGAAACTCAACCATAGTTTTCACCTGCATCTCCAAGCCTTGGATCTTCTCATCCATCAGTACTATCAGGCAGCACTTCATACAAATGAAGCACTTTTCAGGTACTTGCTCCGGATCATGTACATTCTGTAGCTTCCACATCCCTGGTCATCTTCATTGTCTCTTCCAGTGCTTGGGTCACTGCCACTGCTGCCTCTGTATCTGTCTTAGCTTTCCCACCTAAAGTCCTTCCAAGGAAAAAGAAAACAAAAAGAAAACAAAAAACAAAAACCCAAACCAACACTAAAACAAAACCAAAATGCCACACTTAAACGAACTTTGAAGAAAAAGACACAATGATTTGGCAGAGCGAAAGAGAGTGTATGCCATTGTAAGAAGTAAGCAGTAGATGTGTATGCACCTTTTTGGTACATCAGCTAGACCTCAGAGACCAATCAAGAGGCTGTAAAGCCAGAAAAACCCAAACCTTGTAATTGGCATACCCACACTTAGCAAGGGAAGGCAAAGCAACAATCCTGAAGCAATAAACTACCCATTGTGTACTTGGTTAGAGAAAAATGTCATAAGAAAAAATGCTATTCATAACAACAGGTGCATAGCTAAAAAGCCCCCAAGGAGGACACTGTAGACAACAAGGGCACAGACGCAGACCATGATCACAATTCTTAGTCTCAGTTACTGCACATTGGTGCCATCCCATTAACTCTTATGAGGCTGCATTGATATTACTAAGACCAGAAATTTGATTCACTATCTTATTAAAATATAGCAAGAGAGTCGGCAATTAAAAAACTGCTGTGATGTTGTTTCAAGTTGTCATAATGATTGATCTCTCACAGGAGGTGCTAAAGATGGAAATCAACAAACTTCAGCAGTTCTTCCATGAGGTAAATGTTTGCCGGCTTCCCCTGAATCCTGCACTTGTTGTACGAGGCATAGATGCAGATGTAAGTCCATTTTACTCTATAGAGTATTTTATTTTTAGAGTAATGAGTACTAGGGAATGAACTGTTGTATGAACTAGGTCATGATCCTGCAAATCTTTACTTATGAGTATTCCCTTTCACGATTGGCATTAGACAAGGGTCACATAGGCAGCCATTCACAGGACTGATATTTTTAGGGATACCTTCAGCCCAGCTAGGGGGAGAGGGGGTATTTGCCGATTTAAGTGTCTCTCTCTCCCCTTACAGCAGCAGCGTGGCAATAAAGACTCCAAATTGTGACTAGCATGGTTCCAGCCTGGCTGTTCTCAAAGCAGCTTTTGAGGGGAATGGGGTGTCTGCTTCTTTAAAAGTGCCCCCTGAAGCAGCAGCTGGTTGCTGCCACACCAGTGCAGATTCTTACTGGCAGCTTTGCCTCTCTGGAGCCTGACAGCTTTTGGAGTGCTTAGCTGTAGCACTGGCCCTCCTCCCATTGAACCTGTGAGATTTTGCATGGTAAATGTTTGCAGTCTCAGCTCCCTGTGCTTACCTGTGCAAGTTATCCTTATTAAAAACTACTGGTGAATGGAGGAAACTTGTGTATTGTTTCATATGTTTGACTTCATTGACCAGACTGCCAGGACTGTGTCATTCATGGTTTATCAGCATTATGACATACAAATGTCACACCAGAGGATTCAGTGTTGTTGGGGGAAGACGTACCCAGCCACAAGGAAAATATAATATGCACAGGTCTGAGGGGCTTTTAAAGTTATAGCTTTATAATTACAGCACTTTGCGCTGTAATTTTGCTCTGTGGCCTATAACCCACAATGGACCTGATCTTGTGAGGAGTTGAGCCCTTCAACCTTCTTTGACCTGTGGCTCTCCCAGTAATTGCTCTTCAGACTTGATGTCAATGAGAACTGAAGCTTCTTAGCACCCTGCTGGACTGGGCCAATTGTGGAAGACTTAAATCAGAAGAATTTTGAAGCTTACTGTTTCTCACTGCGTTCAGATTTTCTGGGAAAAATGACTATTGGGGAGGTCTCTAACTATCCAACTGAGCTATTGATACCACACCAGATTGGCTTGACCGACATTAAATCTTGATTGATGTATGTGTATGTATTCATTTTCTTATATCAGTTGTTCTTTGTCTGCAGCCACTAGACTGAAATGCATGTTATATTTCATGAACACTAACATTTTTAGAATACTCCTAATAATCAAACCGTAATTCATTTCAGCATTGTCTACTGGTTAAACTAAGAGTCAAGCATCCAGGATCCTTTTCCAGCTCGACCACTGGTGCATTATCATACATTAATCTTTGGCAAAGTCTTTCAGTCACTCTGAGTGAAATCCTTGCCCCACTGAAGAAAAACTCCTGTTGATTTCAGTGCAGTCAGGATTTCACCATCTGTGCCTCAAATTTATTCATCTGTAACATAGTATAATATATAGTTCTCAGACTTCACATGTGTGTACAGAGGCTTAAGTAATGTTTCTAACATACTTTGGGATCCCTGGATGAAAGGCAATATATAGCTCTCTATATTATAATTTTTCTTCAAATTTTCCACCCTTGCATACACCCAGAGTTAATTTTAATGGGAGCTGTGGGGTGCTTATTATTTCTGAAAAGCAGGCCATTGCTTTGTCTTTCTCAGTTTTTCTCTTTTTATAGTGATGGTGATAATACTCACCTAACTCACAGGGGTTTTCAAAGCTTAGTTCATTAATGGTTTTAAAAGTCTTTTGAGGTCTTAAGGTGGAAGGCGCTATATGATGCCAACAGTTAAGGTTTAAGATAGTCTCCAAATAATGTAGATTTTGATGATTGGAATTTGCTGCACTCCTAACCCAGGCTTAGAGACCCATTAAAATTAATGGGTGATTTGCCTCCATGAGGATTGCAGGATCAGGCTACCCACTGACAAAATAAGACAAAAAAAAATCTTTAGATCACAGTGTTCACAAGTGCGTTGCAGCTTTTGATTGGGTCTGCCTTGCATCTTTGGTCTTTCCAGTCCCAGCCAAAATGTAGCACTGAATGATCTGGGGAAAATAAAAAATAAGTTTGAATATGATGGGTAGAGATGGGCAAAGTGTCAAAGGAAGCAGAGATTCTTCTTTTCTGAACCAGTTCAACAATTTCTAATATCAAGGACTATTATTTTTGTTACCTGTACTGCTGATAAATACTTCAAGATGTCACATCTTCTCAGGGAAATATTCTACTGCTTTTAGCCTATAATACACTATATTTAATTTTATGTCTGTATTGTTTTTTTCTAAAGGCATGTTCATATTTCACATCCAATGCTTTTCCATTGAAAATCTCCTTCATCAATACAGATACACTTAGTAGAAACATCAATGTTATTTTTAAGGTAGGTTATTCATACCACTAACCCGCAGTTCATTTTGTATACAAAATGTTAATTTAATACTCATTGAAAGAGAAACCTTCAGATCTTGTGCCTGAGGTGTTTGATTTTGCTGTGCTGCTCAGTTTTCATAATCCTATTTGATGCTAGATGTTTAAATACAATATATTAAAGCATCCAAAGTTTTGATTGGTAGAAAATCAAATGCATTCTAGGAAAACAATGTGTGCTTTTAACTCAGTGGACCCCCCCAGGCTAAACAATAAAGGATAACATACTGTATTTACCTTCTTGAGGTCTAAGGACAAAGTCCAGAGAAATGACTGTTCAAGGAAAGGACTTTATTATACTGTAGCCCTGTCTAGCAGATAAAATACTACCGTTCTAAAGATTACATTTGACACAAAACATATAGAACTCAATTCTGGCTCTCCAAGTCAGAGTCAATATGATGGAGTAGAGGTGCCAAGTGATCAGCCCATTCCCATCATGTGGCATGGCTCCTTAAGATTTGGAAAGGTCTGATGTATATACAACAACTCAGAAGATAGTTAGAGAGAGGAACCAGCCCTGGGAATGAGTGGTGCTTGGGAGGAAATCCTGAATCTGTGTCTTTAAAGGCCTGGAGCCAGGAGCCTTGCAAAGAGTCAAGAAAGAGGCTCCCTTCTCACCCAACCAACTGGGTTTTAGGAAAGGGACTGGCACAAAAGCTACCTCCTCCCTCATGTTATAGTAGGGCTACCACTAGCAGGAGAAGGCAGCCTGCTGAACAATCTGCACCTGATGACTAACTGGGGGGAAAGGGCCAGCTGAGGGACAAGCTGGCTAAGGGTGGTAGTGGGGGAGCGCAGGGAGCCTAGCCCTTCCCCCCTGCCCTTAGCCCCTGACCAAAGCTGGGTGGCATAACAGCACACCCCCTTCCCTGCTGCCATGATGAGGGGTGGCTGGGCCAAATTTGAATGGCCTTGCAACTCTGTGTGCCTGCTTGGGCCCTCTGCTGTCTCAGTCCTTCTGGCACCCATGGATGTCAGGCCCTCCCAGTCCCCAGGGAAAAACAGAGTAGGGCTGGGTGCAAGAGGGATATCTCAGAGCTGGGGCAGATCAATGTGGGGGGAAGAGCACTGGGCTGGGTGTGGGGAGCACGAGCAGAGTTTTGTGGAGCTGGATGTAAGAGGGAAAGCACGGATCTGGGTGCCAAGGCAGCATGAGACTGCTCAGGACTGGGTATTGGGAAGCGGCAGGGGAGAGTTCGGGGTGGAGGCGAGGTGTAGGACTGGATTCAGGGCAGTGGAGGGAGAGCTATGGATTCCCACCTTAGGAAAATTCTGGTTGCATCCCGAGAGAGAGGGAGTACATGTTTTGAATCAATCCAGTCAAGGTAATTGATTGAAAGAACCTTGAATGGTTGCTAAGTGCAACGTACCTGTAGGACCATGAGCGGCCACAAGGGGTGTACTGGAGAGCACTGCCCCATGACAATCATGTTGTGGAATGATAGAGGAGGTACACCACCTCCATAATGGTATTGGGATGGATTCATCGCTGGAGTAACTCCATTGTTGTATTTAGAATTAAGCCCAGGATGGTTATGTTTCCATACACAAAAAGAAAAAACATATGCCTTCAATCTAAAATTACTTCTGTTTCAGATTAAGAGAAACAACAATGCATCCAATGAAGTGAGCTGTAACTCACAAAAGCTTATGCTCAAATAAATTTGTTAGTCTCTAAGGTGCCACAAGTACTCCTTTTCTTTTTGCGAATACAGTCTAACATGGCTGCTACTCTGAAACAATAGGAAGGCCTCCTTGAGAAAGCATGATATGCGTGTGAGAGAGCTCTCTGTATGGACCACAGCAACCTGAAGAGCACAAAATGGTTGCTGCCTCCAAGCAAAGGTTTAAGGGGTAGTTCTTAGAAATTAGAAGGTGCCGTAGTTAGAAAAGCCTAAAAGAAGCCTAAAAATTTCATGCTACAGACCCCACCTGGGTTAAATTTGCATTTTATGCACATATGGCCCAGGAACAGGAATATCATTTCTGGCCACACTGGAGGAAGCACACTCATCTTCCTTCATTACCTTTGGAAAAGGTGTGTACCTGGCACTAACATAACAGGGGCTTAAAGTGGAAGGAGAGGCAGGTGTCTCGTCATCCCACCCAGCGTACAACTCTGGGGCAATGAACACTGACAGTGGTGCCAATAGTGTTATGAAGTTCCCTGCACCTTCTCCCATCCAGCATAGTTGTGTAGCAGCAACCATAATTTGGCTCATAATATGCTTCATTATTTGTAATAGATGATGCTTAAATAAAATGGTAACCGTTGTTTCGAACAGTGGTGAGCAACCACAGGAAGAATTTTCTTCAGGTCTGGCTGCCGAGCATAATTAAATGGAATCAAGATGAGCTGTAAACAAAAGGGAAATTGATTTTTTAAAAAACGGGGAAATTGATGACCTCTCATTAAATGCCTGTAGACTAGGATGCTTCTGTAAAAGGAACATAATAAAGGAACAAATCATTGTAATGTAACTAAAAGCTAGCAATTTATGAAAGACTTTCCTGATGAAGGCTTGAAAATACCAGTAAAATCCAGATGCAATTTGGATGTTGAGGGGGAGGGGATGAATAGCAGAGCTTTTGTTTTACGGGCTATTTACCCAACTACAGTAGAAAATAATCCCTTCATTAATTACAAGATGCAAAGTCCGATTTCTCTAAGGTTGTTGATCAACAGACTCCATGTGGGGAGCAGTCACCAACACAGTGCTGTTTGAAACTGGATCTGAATCATGTCAGGGAAACCATTTGTGCATGTAATAAGGTTGCCCTGTAGCCTGCTACAAATACCGAGTTGTGATGTGTAATGTCAGGCCAAATACTTGTACTCTTATTCCTGAAAAGGGATCTGCTATTGGATGAATTTTGAAATGTCACTCAACAAAGATCCAAGCTCCCAATTGTATTTGAAACACCAGTAATTTCCATGTGAGTAATAAACTGAAAGGTTGCAGCAGGCAAAAGGGCATATGGTACCATTAGTGTGGTTGCCAAAACACTTCTTGTCTGTATAAATCATCCCATTCTTACACAGTGCCATCCACAGCCTCAGAAACAACTCTGACATCATAATCAAAAAGGCTGACAAAGGAGGTGCTGTCGTCATCATGAATAGGTCGGAGTATGAACAAGAGGCTACTAGGCAGCTCTCCAACACCACTTTCTACAAGCCATTACCCTCTGATCCCACTGAGAGTTACCAAAAGAAACTACAGCATTTGCTCAAGAAACTCCCTGAAAAAGCACAAGAACAAATCCGCACAGACACACCCCTGGAGCCCCGACCTGGGGTATTCTATCTGCTACCCAAGATCCATAAACCTGGAAATCCTGGACACCCCATCATCTCAGGCATTGGCACCCTGACAGCAGGATTGTCTGGCTATGTAGACTCCCTCCTCAGGCCCTTCGTTACCAGCACTCCCAGCTATCTTCGAGACACCACCGATTTCCTGAGGAAACTACAGTCCATTGGTGATCTTCCTAAAAACACCATCCTAGCCACTATGGATGTAGAAGCCGTCTACACCAACATTCCACACAAAGATGGACTACAAGCCGTCAGGAACAGTATCCCCCATACTGTCACGGCTAACCTGGTGGCTGAACTTTGTGACTTTGTCCTGACCCATAACTATTTCACATTTGGTGACAATGTATACCTTCAAATCAGCGGCACTGCGATGGGTACCCGCATGGCCCCACAGTATGCCAACATTTTTATGGCTGACTTAGAACAACGCTTCCTCAGCTCTCGTCCCCTAATGCCCCTACTCTACTTGCGCTACATTGATGACATCTTCATCATCTGGACCCATGGAAAAGAAGCTCTTGAGGAATTCCACCATGATTTCAACAATTTCCATCCCACCATCAACCTCAGCCTGGACCAGTCCACACAAGAGATCCACTTCCTGGACACTACGGTGCTAATAAGCGATGGTCACATAAACACCACCCTGTATCGGAAACCTACTGACCGCTATTCCTACCTACATGCCTCTAGCTTTCATCCAGATCATACCACTCGATCTATTGTCTACAGCCAAGCGCTACGATATAACCGCATTTGCTCCAACCCCTCAGACAGAGACAAACACCTACAAGATCTCTATCATGCATTCCTACAACTACAATACCTACCTGCTGAAGTGAAGAAACAGATTGACAGAGCCAGAAGAGTACCCAGAAGTCACCTACTACAGGACAGGCCCAACAAAGAAAACAACAGAACGCCACTAGCCATCACCTTCAGCCCCCAACTAAAACCTCTCCAACGTATCATCAAGGATCTACAACCTATCCTGAAGGATGAGCCATCACTCTCACAGATCTTGGGAGACAGACCAGTCCTTGCTTACAGACAGCCCCCCAATCTGAAGCAAATACTCACCAGCAAGCACACACCACACAACAGAACCACTAACCCAGGAACCTATCCTTGCAACAAAGCCCGTTGCCAACTCTGTCCACATATCTATTCAGGGGATACCATCATAGGGCCTAATCACATCAGCCACACTATCAGAGGCTCGTTCACCTGCGCATCTACCAATGTGATATATGCCATCATGTGCCAGCAATGCCCCTCTGCCATGTACATTGGCCAAACTGGACAGTCTCTACGTAAAAGAATGAATGGACACAAATCAGACGTCAAGAATTATAACATTCAAAAACCAGTTGGAGAACACTTCAATCTCTCTGGTCACTCGATCACAGACCTAAGAGTGGCTATACTTCAACAAAAAAGCTTCAAAAACAGACTCCAACGAGAGACTGCTGAATTGGAATTAATTTGCAAACTGGATACAATTAACTTAGGCTTGAATAGAGACTGGGAATGGATGAGTCATTACACAAAGTAAAACTATTTCCCCATGGTATTTCTCCCTCCCACCCCACCCCCCACTGTTCCTCTGATATTCTTGTTAACTGCTGGAATTAGCCTACCTGCTTGTCACCATGAAAGGTTTTCCTCCTTCCCCCCCCTGCTGCTGGTGATGGCTTATCTTAAATGATCACTCTCCTTACAGTGTGTATGATAAACCCATTGTTTCATGTTCTGTGTGTGTGTGTGTGTGTGTGTGTGTGTGTATAAATCTCTCCTCTGCTTTTTCCACCAAATGCATCCGATGAAGTGAGCTGTAGCTCACGAAAGCTTATGCTCTAATAAATTTGTTAGTCTCTAAGGTGCCACAAGTACTCCTTTTCTTTCTTCCTTCTGATACAGTATGAACACTTTGAGCAAAACTACAGGGGTTTACTGTAGAATGAAAGTAGCTGGGGTTTTTGGCCTGGAAAAAATCCAAAAGAGATAGAAAAGTGTCTCTCTTTGGGATTCAAGGAGAAACACAAATTTCATGTGCCCTTTTCACAGGTTGGAGATGATCTACGTCAGGATATGCTGGTTCTGCAGATTATTTGCGTGATGGACAGAATTTGGCTTCAGGAGGGACTCGATATGCAAATGATCGTTTATAAGTGTTTATCTACAGGAAAAGGCCAAGGTCAGTACAGATTAGAAAGGATGCATATCTCATGTAAACCAGTAATACACAGCACTCCTCCCTTCAGTATTTCTCTTTGCGAGTGTCTTTTTCTTTTTCTCCTTTGAGGGAAAAGAATGCTCAGAACCTCCCTCAGTTGGGTCCTAAACATCTTTGTAGATTTAGGGAGGTTAACTTCTTCTTTTTTTCCCTTTAGAAGAAATACAACCCAAGCTAGTGAGGTTTTGTAGCAACCCAGGCCTGAATATAAAGCCTCGGCATCCACAACTGGTCTCAGACTCTCAAAAAAACCTCCCACTTAGGCACCAAATAAGAACTTTTGAAAACCTGATCAGAAGTGTTGCAGTGGGAATTACTGGGTGCTGAGCTCCTTTGCAAATCTGGCCCTTTTTTAGGTGCCAGCTATAGACTAATAAAGTTCCAGAAACCCCCCAGTGTTTAGTTTGAAATACTACCCTTGCTGTTCATGCTACTTAAGGCAAGCTTGGCTCTCGTGAAAGCATTATTTATAACTTTCTTTTATGGTTGTTGTAACAAAGCCATACCAAGGATGCCAATTACTTGCTAAAGAAATTTACTGATGGCAATAGACTTTTTTTTTAGTGACTCTCTAAACTGTTTTTTACTGAAAATAATTCTAGCACAATAAAGAGCTGAAGTATCCAGATTACCTACAGTACAGAAATGAAAAATACAGCATTTGCGGCTTTTTGAGCCACACTGCAGAGAAAGCTTGGGGAATGGGAAGCCTGCAGGAGCCATGGCGTAGTCAGGGATGTGGCAGGTGGTTGATGGGAACTGAAAAGGGATCCTCTTCATCCTTTTTTTCCATGAACAAGGCAGAACCAGAAGGATTCCCCTTCAAAAAGTAACCATAAAATATTATATCTGGAGAAGGAAGATGCTATAATTATGGTGCCTCCATTACAGTAACTCTCAATTTGATATTTTTAAAGGCTACAGGGAGGGCATTAGAATAAACCCTGGATGTCTGTCTATCTTAGGTACTTCTGTGACCCCTGTGACCAGAGTATCTGAACATATCACAATCTTTATCCACACAGCACTTGGAATCTTGCTAAATTCTTGGTCTCCATGATGTCATGTGGCAGTGAACTCCACAATCTTGTTGTGCATTGTGTGGAAAAGCATTTCCATTGATCCGTCTTTAATTCGTTACCTTTAATTTCATTGAATAGCCCTTTGTTCTTGTTTTATGAGGCAGGGAGAAGAGAAACTTCTAATCTTCCTTTTTGTAGATCATCCAATACCGTGTAGACTTTTATGCTTCATTGAAATGTGTGTATAATTATTTCCAGGGGGTGATATGATACAGTGTGATGCAGATTAATAAACACTCTGCCCCCTTTTTAAAATCGTGAGTTTTTCATATGAACTCCTTCTCTCTGATTAGGACTTGTGCAGATGGTGTCAGATGCTACAACTCTAGCCAAGATCCACAGGGAGTCTGGATTGATAGGACCATTGAAGGAAAACACAATTAAAAAATGGTTCAGTCATCATCATCCTTTGGAATCAAGTTACCAAGAGGTATATTAAAATGGAACATTGCATAAATTGTTTATTTTACAATGAAAAAGCAAATGGTGATATGCACAATCTCTTGGAGTCAGGGAAAACAGATCATACGTACCATCAAATCTTCTTAAAGGGCACATCCCTTTCTTTGGCCAGATTGCTAGGGGCCAGATTCAGTGCAGTGTTTTTTCAATAACAATCAGAAAAGTCAGGAAAATACCACACTTGGAGTTTCAATAGTGAAGTAAGAAGTTGAAGATACAATTAAGTAAATGGATACTGAACCTAGAGGGGTTTTTTTTATCTAGATAGAGAGATGTGGCGTTTTATATATAATCACACACAGAGTATCTTTTCTGTGCTTGAAAATGTCACACTTTTAGAAAACTGTATTTCATTGAATTCCTCTAGTAATATGATACATCGGGTCATGTTTGTCCGTTTACATTATGGGATCCTGTGTAAAGCATCTGGTTTTATGCAAACTGGTGTTATGCATCAGGTTATGTATCATCCAGGAAATTGGGGAAACTGCAGAAGCAGAGGTTTCCCTCTTAAAAGAAAGAAGCCATAAAGTCATTTTTGCACATTCTTCTTAGGCGGGGCATGTCCTGAGGTTCACAAAAAGACTTTGAAATGTTTTGCATCCTGGGGAATTTTTGAACACATCCCCATACCTGCAGTAGATTAGTAGCCATATTTTTTGCCCAATTTAAGGAGATCCAGGTGCTGAGCTCCTCTGAAAATGAGACATCTAATTTGATGCCTAATTGTAGGCATCAACTATACATTTTTTTGGTGGAATGTGGTGGTGGGTGGGTGGTTGTGTATTTATTTTCCAAATTTTCAACCTAAACTTTTAGAAGCAGCTTTAATGTAATAATTATTATACATTTACAATAAAGGTGCTGCTGACATTTTGATTGATAATTGAGACAGCTATCCGTTATCAGTCAAAAATCCAGTTTTGTTGGCTTTTTTAGCAAGTCAAATAACATGGAATGTTCTTTAAAAAAAATTTGCTACGCATTACATTCATTTTTTTGAAACAAGTGAAATAGTCATTTCCGATTGCGCAGTATGTCTGTATAATTGTTTGTATCCTGCTCTCACCGTTTCTCTTCTCTTGCTGTTAACACTTTGCACTTGGATACTGAATTCACATAGGTGAGTAAGCTTTATTATCCTCATCTTACAGTTGGGCAAATAAAGGCACAGAAAGGTAAAATGACGTCTCCAAAGTCACCTAGCGACTAAGTGGCACAGTCAGGTATACACCCCAGGTATACTGAATTCTTGTGCTGTGGTCTAATCACTCCACAGTGCTACCATCAAAATCAGTCACTAGATTTAGCTCCATAATACTACAGTAATATTGTCAGTACTCAAACAATTATTTATATTGGATAGTATAGTATAAAGATGGTACAGTACTGTATGTACTTAGGTTTTGACCAAGAACTTAATAATTGTGAATTCAGTTTTATAGAGTCTGCATATAAATGGCTCACATTACTATTGAGACAAATAGCTTAATAAGATTCCCAGGCAGTTCAGACCCTTACAAATAAGAATGCTATCTGTGGTTGTTACACTGCAATAGCTAAGATAAAACATGTGTGGGCTATAGTTCCTCATGCTTTATATATATATATATATCTGATCACTATCTAGAGCTAGGAATAATTCTCTTCTCACTCTCCTCTTATCTGTGATATGGCATTGGGCAGGTGGGATGGGTTGGACAGGTTCATTTGAGGGAGATTTTTTTATCTTCTTCTGAAGCATAGAAGTGCTAGTACAATGCCCACTGAAGTCAGTGGAAAGCTTTGGATCAGTCCATAAGGCTATGTATACACTACACACCACTTTTGGTGGTGTATACAGTACGTGGAGCTACACATGACAGTGTGGCCTTTCCCTGCTGCCTCCCCCTTGCCAGAGTCTTTCCCTGTGGCAGGGAAGGGCTTTAGCCAGCAGGGAGCTGCCCGAGCCTTTCTTGTTGCCATTCTTCCCTTTTACCACCACCACCACCCCACACACACACACTGAGCTTTTCCCCATTGCTGGTGCCTTTCCCAGCTGCTAGAATCTTTTCCTGCGGTGGGGAAAGGCTCCAAGAGCTGGGAGGCAGCAGGCCTCTACGTGGTTTGGGCTAGTAGAGAGCCATGTATAGTATGTACTCGGGTACCCTTCAGATGTATCTTCACTCTAGTTGCCTAAACTGTGCCTCACAGTCTACACTTTTCAGAGTAGCAGCTGTGTTAGTCTGTATTCGCAAAAAGAAAAGGAGTACTGGTGGCACCTTAGAGACTAACAAATATATTTGAGCATAAGCTTTCGTGAGCTACAGCTCACTTCATCGGATACATCCGATGAAGTGAGCTGTAGCTCACGAAAGCTTATGCTCAAATATATTTGTTAGTCTCTAAGGTGCCACAAGTACTCCTTTACAGTCTACACTGAGACTTAAACCCGTGCTGGGTGCTACCTGAGTACATACTCTACATGCTGCCAAAAGAAGCATGCAGTGTAGACAGAGCATTTGTGAGTATCTAGTGGTTAGAGCAGGGGTTTAGGAATCAGGACTCCTTGTCATATATTCCTAGGTCTGCCACTGAATCTCTGATACTTTCGGTAGTTCACTTAACCCTACTATATTTGAGTTTACCTCTCTATAAAATGGAGGTTGGATGCCTTGCCCAGGGATGTTGTGCGGCTTCATTAATTAGTGTTTGTAAAGTTCATTGAGTTCTTGGGTGAAAGGTTCGACCTAAATGCAAAAGAACTATCCAAAACAAGTCACTGCTGGAGATAGAACTGACTAGATGAACCATTGGTCTGTTGTACTATGGCAATTCCCATGTTATTAGTTTAGGTCCCAAACCTGCAAACACTTAGGCCTTTATTTAACTTTAATCATGTGCACAAGAGCTTGTAGGACTTGATATTCATGTTAGTATCACTAAAAATACATTACTGTATATTTCTTCTTTGTGTTTTTTTTTTATTAATTAGGCAATAAAGAATTTCTTTCATTCCTGTGCTGGCTGGTGCGTTGTTACCTTCATTCTGGGAGTCTGTGATCGACACAATGACAACATCATGCTGACAAACACTGGCCACATGTTCCATATAGATTTTGGAAAGATTTTAGGTCATGCACAAAAATTTGGAAGCATAAAAAGGTTGGTACCTACAATAATGTTAATTATAAAGTTTAAACAGTGTTTTGATAAAACTTTCTAAAACATACATGAATATTGTAAATGTGTCCTTGCTTTTTCTCCCATAATCTCTAGAGGTATCATACATACCATGGTATAGCATTCTTAAAACCTTATCAGGAGAGGGCTGAGGAATTAGTAATGGGATATGGAGATTTTCTCTTTTAGGTCAGTAGTGAGTCTGATCCAGTTCAACAGTGGCCAGAAGTAGCTACCATCTGATGGCTGGTCTATGAGAAGAGTTCATGGTCTCATATCTTTTTCTAGTGGGCAGGTATCTATAGCACAAAATCAATCCCATAGCTGGATGTAATTGACATCCTTCTTGTCACTTTTAGCATAGAGACCAAACACTGACTGGGCATGCAGGATCAACTACACTCTCACCCATAGAGTGAAATCCTGGCCCCGGGTATGTCAATGAGGCCCATGATTTACACCCCAAGTATTGATCCCAACTAGTCAGAGTTGAGTTATTGTGTGGAAGCTCTCACATCCAGGCTGTACATATTCTGTGGATAAGTAAGTACTTGCCATACCTATTCTAGTTCCCTTTTTGACTATGAAATTATGAAGGGATGAATTAGGATGAAATTATGATAACTAGAAGTGAGCATCAACATTTCAATACACCCCAAACCTGACACAAACTGTTTAACAGTATATATAAAGGATAAAAATATCTCCCTGGCATTGACAATCTGATTGATATGTGGAGTCCTTTCTTCACTTGTCCTCAAAATCACCTGACCCATCCCAATGAATCCGCTTGAGTTAATCATTCCTTTTTTTTCTTGTCTTCCAGCATATTAGACAGAAATAAGTGTGGGTGTACTGATATGAAGTAAGCTGATGGGGCTAATTAGTTCTGAACCACCCAGACAAAAGATTTATTTGCAGTGCTCAAAATCATTGTCAGTCATTCAAGGGGCTCCCTTAATTTTACCAATTTGCTGTGGAAAGAATAATGCACAGTAGAGTCACAAAGAGGCATACATACACACCCTGAGTCAAGTGCTGCATCTGTTACTCAGCCAAAGCTGCCACTAGAGTCTATCTGAAGCTTACTTGAATGGTACTTTTGCTGGATGGAAAGATTTGGCTCCTGGAGTGCAGCATTAGGCTCAACACCCAAAGTTTAGACAGGAATGCTATAGCTATTATTTTATTATATAATGTAGTGATATTATACAGCTTTGTTAAATCTAGAAGTACCATTTAAAATAAGTCATTTATTTAAATAGCAACTATTGTGTTCCTTTTCATCCGTACAAATATTTTGCTCTTTTTTCAATAGATTCTAAATCTGTACAACTTGTGACTCATTCATGCGTCCTTAGTAGGAATAGGACTTACATTTTCTATAGGCTGTAGCCACTAGGGAGCGATATGCTTATTCCTTGCCCTCTCGCACACTGAGTAGGTCTGAGAAAGATGTCTGTAATACACATGAGCATTGTGTGTTCTTCATCAAATGTAGTGTCTGACAGATAATAGTGACACAAAGGTATCAGACTTTCATCACCCACAAAGTGAATACTTGATGCTATTTGCATCAATCCATTCCTTTTCCACACACAAACATGAAGCAGTTGACTTGTTAGCCCCATGTTTGAGTAACCTTTTAGTAAATTTTTAGCTTGGTACTCCAAAAGTTATCTGCCTTTTGACCATGCCCCAAATCAGTAATTCACCTAGGTTGAATCCCTAAAGTGATGCCCACAAAAACAACAGCAAACTTTTTTAAAATCCTCAACACTATATTTGTGCTGACTCTCTTCTTATACTTTGTTGTTTAATACAATTTATATGCATTGTAGTGAGGTAGCTTAGGCAACTTTAAAGATCAGCAGCATCTGATCTTACAAATCCTTACATCACACTGTGGTCACATTTTTCTTCAATGCACTTATAGCAAAGGCTTGCAGGAAAAGGAGTCCCCACTCTATAGTGATTACCATACTCTGGTCTTTCTTTTCTTAGAAAAAATAACTTGATTGCTTACCACAGATATAAATGCCGATTGGGTATTCTCAATAAATGTGTGTGGCGGGGGAGGGAGAGGTTGAGATTAGCAAACACTTGTCCTTCAGAGCATTATAAGCAAATGCCTTCCACAGTCTTCTGCAAGTAAGAGTACTCTTTGTACTGTAAATAAACTGAAAGATTTAAAGTAGCCTGAAGAATTATGTAACACTCTATGCAGGGCAAAGTCTCCTTCCATTCAGTCCACTCTCGACTCTGAAAATAATCCTTTGAAAGTAATATGATTCAGACAGACATGAGAATTTTGAGGAAAACATTTCTGTTGAAAATATAGCAAACAGAATTTGGCAATGGAAAGGGATCAATAACTGCTCCAGTCCAGTATCCTCCTAATTAAATTTTATATCCTGAAGCTCTCCATTTAAAGCCCAATCCTGCACCCATTAAAATCAGTAGAAAAAGTCCCATTGCCTTCAGTGGGATTTAGAGAACATTCCTGCCTTAAAGAGCTTATAGTCTTTCTATCTGATCTTTAAAGTGCCATGCACACCGGTTATGCAGCAGAAGTATTAAATAATAGACTTTGCTAGTGGCAAAGATATTAGCAACTAGTGCTTCAGAAGGATTGGAGGGGAGACTAATACTGTATCTAGCCAATAGTATAATGCTGTGCTCCAAAGAAACATTACTTTTTGAGTCCCATAGGAGATTTACAGACCAAAACATGAGATTTCATTATCTTTTATTTTATCTTACAAAGCTACACATTTTGTTAGTGGTAATACAGTTACACAACTTTCTTTAATCTAGCCACAGCTTTTGATCCTAAGGCAGTGAATTCCACAGAATTCAAACAGTGTGAAGAAGTAATTACCCTTTATTTGTTCAGAATTCCTGTACTTTAACAGTATTGAGTATCCTGTGTTCTCATTTTGAGGGAGGCCTGTACTCCCTGCCCCTGTTGAGGTCACTAGGGGTGTTCTCTAAGGATAAGTCTACACTGCAATGTGTACCCACATACTGGCTTGTGCACATGTGATTTCATGTTAGCCACGCCTGCCTCCAAGAGTCCATACTACAGACGCACACATGTCCCAGTATACCCACATCTATTCTGACACAGCAGCTGCATGTGTTTAGCGCTAGAATTAATGAGGGTACATATATCCCAGGACTCTTAGTCCTTCACCAACAGGAACCATTCTAGCAATTGGTGTATAGTGTATTGTGGGAGGACTTGTTTGTCCTTCCTGGATCCCTGTGCAGATGTGGTTTTAGCTGAGGCACACAGGACAGTGTAAGAGGAAGGGGTTGATTTTTTTTATTTTTCCAGTTCTAACCAATTCCTCTTGATCTCTTCTGCTTTGGAGGATTAGGCAATAAAAGATTTATTTAAATCCTGTGCTAGCTGATACATTCCTAGATTTAGCAGTCTTACACTTCTCCAGCCATTTTCAGCACCTTTCTTGGTACTTTTACAATCACTGCTATTGATTAGGTGGCCATCTCAAATGAGATGAGGTAATCCAGGTTATACTATATTTTTGTCATGGCATAGTATAATATATGTGTAATTTTCCATCCTTTTACAATGCACACAGTTGTCCTGTTTAATTGCTGCCAGGCACTGCCTATGGGCTTTCACTGATCTTCTCAAAGACCCCTATGTCTTTCCCATATATTAAATTTTGCTCTTCCTGTTGTGTGTTGTTTTTTGTTTTGTTTTTTGACAATGTTTTTACTAGAGCTGGCTGAACGTAAGGACGGCCATACTGGGTCAGACCAAAGGTCCATCTAACCCAGTATCCTGTCTTCCAACAGTGGCCATAGTCAGGTGCTTCAGAGGGAATGAACGGAACCGGTAATCATCAAGTGTCGCCCCTTCCCAGCTTCTGGCAAACAGAGGCTAGGGACACCATCCCTGCCCATCCTGGTTAATAGCCATTGATGGACCTGTCCTCCATGTACTTATCTAGTTCTTATTTTGAACCCTGTTATAGTCTTGGCCTTCACAATCCTCTGGCAAAGAGTTCCACAGATTGATTCTGTGTTGTGTGAAGAATCCCTTTTAGAATGTTCCCATTGAGAAATTCTAATTTTCCTTCAAAAATATGTGAAAGTGGGTTTTTTCCCTATCCTTTTTACTGTTTTTCTGCTTTTTCCAGTTTGAGAAGAATAAGAAAATGGGGGGGAAATGCCACTTTTCATTTATAAGAATAACACTTTGGTTTTAGTGTTAACACTTCAAAATGAAAGAGTTTCTTTATCATTAAAAGTGTTACTTTAAAACAGAAAGAACCCTTTCAATGCTTTCTGACTGCTTTTGAATTAGCAAAGGTTGGAGAACAGTCAGAAAATAGGGGGAAACACAATTTCAAATGAAAAAAAAGAAAATTCTAAAAGTTCAGTTATTTCTTGAATATTTTCATTTGGGAAATGTTTCAACAGAGGGGATCTAAAACTTTCAGTTTGAAAAAAATTGTAGACTGAAAAAATTTGTCAAATATTCAAAATGGACTGTGAAACATTTTGTTTTAAATGCAAACCTATTTACTGACTGGAAAAAACTTACTTTGGAAATTTTTTGGCCAACTCTGTTTATTACAAAAAGAAAAGGAGTACTTGTGGCACCTTAGAGACTAACAAATTTATTAGAGCATAAGCTTTCGTGAGCTACAGCTCACTTCATCGGATGCATTTGGTGGAAAAAACAGAGGAGAGATTTATATACACACACACAGAGAACATGAAACAATGGGTTTATCATACACACTGTAAGGAGAGTGATCACTAAGATAAGCCATCACCAACAGCAGGGGGGGGGAAGGAGGAAAACCTTTCATGGTGACAAGCAGGTAGGCTAATTCCAGCAGTTCACAAGAATATCAGAGGAACAGAGGGGGGGTGGGGTGGGAGGGAGAAATACCATGGGGAAATAGTTTTACTTTGTGTAATGACTCATCCATTCCCAGTCTCTATTCAAGCCTAAGTTAATTGTATCCAGTTTGCAAATTAATTCCAATCAGCAGTCTCTCGTTGGAGTCTGTTTTTGAAGCTTTTTTGTTGAAGTATAGCCACTCTTAGGTCTGTGATCGAGTGACCAGAGAGATTGAAGTGTTCTCCAACTGGTTTTTGAATGTTATAATTCTTGACGTCTGATTTGTGTCCATTCATTCTTTTACGTAGAGACTGTCCAGTTTGGCCAATGTACATGGCAGAGGGGCATTGCTGGCACATGATGGCTATATATCACATTGGTAGATGCGCAGGTGAACGAGCCTCTGATAGTGTGGCTGATGTGATTAGGCCCTATGATGGTATCCCCTGAATAGATATGTGGACAGAGTTGGCAACGGGCTTTGTTGCAAGGATGGTTCCTGGGTTAGTGGTTCTGTTGTGTGGTGTGTGCTTGCTGGTGAGTATTTGCTTCAGATTGGGGGGCTGTCTGTAGGCAAGGACTGGTCTGTCTCCCAAGATCTGAGAGAGTGATGGCTCGTCCTTCAGGATAGGTTGTAGATCCTTGATGATGCGTTGGAGAGGTTTTAGTTGGGGGCTGAAGGTGATGGCTAGTGGCGTTCTGTTGTTTTCTTTGTTGGGCCTGTCCTGTAGTAGGTGACTTCTGGGTACTCTTCTGGCTCTGTACATCTGTTTCTTCACTTCAGCAGGTGGGTATTGTAGTTGTAGGAATGCATGATAGAGATCTTGTAGGTGTTTGTCTCTGTCTGAGGGGTTGGAGCAAATGCGGTTATATCGTAGCGCTTGGCTGTAGACAATGGATCGAGTGGTATGATCTGGATGAAAGCTAGAGGCATGTAGGTAGGAATAGCGGTCAGTAGGTTTCCGATATAGGGTGGTGTTTATGTGACCATCGCTTATTAGCACCGTAGTGTCCAGGAAGTGGATCTCTTGTGTGGACTGGTCCAGGCTGAGGTTGATGGTGGGATGGAAACTGTTGAAATCATGGTGGAATTCCTCAAGAGCTTCTTTTCCATGGGTCCAGATGATGAAGATGTCATCAATGTAGCGCAAGTAGAGTAGGGGCATTAGCGGACGAGAGCTGAGGAAGCATTGTTCTAAGTCAGCCATAAAAATGTTGGCATACTGTGGGGCCATGCGGGTACCCATCGCAGTGCCGCTGATTTGAAGGTATACATTTCACCAATGTGAAATAGTTATGGGTCAGGACAAAGTCACAAAGTTCTGCCACCAGGTTAGCCGTGACAGTATCGGGGATACTGTTCCTGACGGCTTGTAGTCCATCTTTGTGTGGAATGTTGGTGTAGACGGCTTCTACATCCATAGTGGCTAGGATGGTGTTTTTAGGAAGATCACCAATGGACTGTAGTTTCCTCAGGAAATCGGTGGTGTCTCGAAGATAGCTGGGAGTGCTGGTAACGAAGGGCCTGAGGAGGGAGTCTACATAGCCAGACAATCCTGCTGTCAGGGTGCCAATGCCTGAGATGATGGGGCGTCCAGGATTTCCAGGTTTATGGATCTTGGGTAGCAGATAGAATATCCCAGGTCGGGGTTCTCGGGGTGTGTCTGTGCGGATTTGTTCTTGTGCTTTTTCAGGGAGTTTCTTGAGCAAATGCTGTAGTTTCTTTTGGTAACTCTCAGTGGGATCAGAGGGTAATGGCTTGTAGAAAGTGGGTGTGGAGAGCTGCCTAGTAGCCTCTTGTTCATACTCCGACCTATTCATGATGACGACAGCACCTCCTTTGTCAGCCTTTTTGATTATGATGTCAGAGTTGTTTCTGAGGCTGTGGATGGCACTGTGTTCTGCATGGCTGAGGTTATGGGGTAAGCGATGCTGCTTTTCCACAATTTCAGCTCGTGCACGTCGGCGGAAGCAGTCTATGTAGAAATCCAGGCTGCTGTTTCGACCTTCAGGAGGAGTCCACCCAGAATCCTTCTTTTTGTAGTGTTGGCAGGAAGGTCTCTGTGGGTTAATATGTTGGTCAGAGGTGTGTTGGAAATATTCCTTTGAGTCTGAGACGTCGAAAATAGGATTCTAGGTCACCACAGAACTGTATCATGTTCGTGGGGGTGGAGGGGCAAAGGAGAGGCCCCCGAGATAGGACAGATTCTTCCGCTGGGCTAAGAGTATAGTTGGATAGATTAACAATATTGCTGGGTGGGTTACAGGAACCATTGTTGTGGCCCCTTGTGGCATATAGTAGTTTAGATAGCTTAGTGTCCTTTTTCTTTTGTAGAGAATCAAAGTGTGTTTTGTAAATGGCTTGTCTAGTTTTTGTAAAGTCCAGCCACGAGGAAGTTTGTGTGGAAGGTTGGTTCTTTATGAGAGTATCCAGTTTTGAGAGCTCATTCTTAATCTTTCCCTGTTTGCTGTAGAGGATGTTGATCAGGTGGTTCCGCAGTTTCCTTGAGACTTTACAAAAACTAGACAAGCCATTTACAAAACACACTTTGATTCTCTACAAAAGAAAAAGGACACTAAGCTATCTAAACTACTATATGCCACAAGGGGCCACAACAATGGTTCCTGTAACCCACCTAGCAATATTGTTAATCTATCCAACTATACTCTTAGCCCAGCGGAAGAATCTGTCCTATCTCGGGGCCTCTCCTTTTGCCCCTCCACCCCCACGAACATGATACAGTTCTGTGGTGACCTAGAATCCTATTTTCGACGTCTCAGACTCAAGGAATATTTCCAACACACCTCTGACCAACATATTAACCCACAGAGACCTTCCTGCCAACACTACAAAAAGAAGGATTCTGGGTGGACTCCTCCTGAAGGTCGAAACAGCAGCCTGGATTTCTACATAGACTGTTTCCGCCGACGTTCACGAGCTGAAATTGTGGAAAAGCAGCATCGCTTACCCCATAACCTCAGCCATGCAGAACACAGTGCCATCCACAGCCTCAGAAACAACTCTGACATCATAATCAAAAAGGCTGACAAAGGAGGTGCTGTCGTCATCATGAATAGGTCGGAGTATGAACAAGAGGCTACTAGGCAGCTCTCCAACACCACTTTCTACAAGCCATTACCCTCTGATCCCACTGAGAGTTACCAAAAGAAACTACAGCATTTGCTCAAGAAACTCCCTGAAAAAGCACAAGAACAAATCCGCACAGACACACCCCTAGAACCCCGACCTGGGATATTCTATCTGCTACCCAAGATCCATAAACCTGGAAATCCTGGACGCCCCATCATCTCAGGCATTGGCACCCTGACAGCAGGATTGTCTGGCTATGTAGACTCCCTCCTCAGGCCCTTCGTTACCAGCACTCCCAGCTATCTTCGAGACACCACCGATTTCCTGAGGAAACTACAGTCCATTGGTGATCTTCCTAAAAACACCATCCTAGCCACTATGGATGTAGAAGCCGTCTACACCAACATTCCACACAAAGATGGACTACAAGCCGTCAGGAACAGTATCCCCGATACTGTCACGGCTAACCTGGTGGCAGAACTTTGTGACTTTGTCCTGACCCATAACTATTTCACATTTGGTGACAATGTATACCTTCAAATCAGCGGCACTGCGATGGGTACCCGCATGGCCCCACAGTATGCCAACATTTTTATGGCTGACTTAGAACAACGCTTCCTCAGCTCTCGTCCGCTAATGCCCCTACTCTACTTGCGCTACATTGATGACATCTTCATCATCTGGACCCATGGAAAAGAAGCTCTTGAGGAATTCCACCATGATTTCAACAGTTTCCATCCCACCATCAACCTCAGCCTGGACCAGTCCACACAAGAGATCCACTTCCTGGACACTACGGTGCTAATAAGCGATGGTCACATAAACACCACCCTATATCGGAAACCTACTGACCGCTATTCCTACCTACATGCCTCTAGCTTTCATCCAGATCATACCACTCGATCCATTGTCTACAGCCAAGCGCTACGATATAACCGCATTTGCTCCAACCCCTCAGACAGAGACAAACACCTACAAGATCTCTATCATGCATTCCTACAACTACAATACCCAACCTGCTGAAGTGAAGAAACAGATTGACAGAGCCAGAAGAGTACCCAGAAGTCACCTACTACAGGACAGGCCCAACAAAGAAAACAACAGAACGCCACTCGCCATCACCTTCAGCCCCCAACTAAAACCTCTCCAACGCATCATCAAGGATCTACAACCTATCCTGAAGGACGAGCCATCGCTCTCTCAGATCTTGGGAGACAGACCAGTCCTTGCTTACAGACAGCCCCCCAATCTGAAGCAAATACTCACCAGCAAGCACACACCACACAACAGAACCACTAACCCAGGAACCTATCCTTGCAACAAAGCCCGTTGCCAACTCTGTCCACATATCTATTCAGGGGATACCATCATAGGGCCTAATCACATCAGCCACAATATCAGAGGCTCGTTCACCTGCGCATCTACCAATGTGATATATGCCAATGTGCCAGCAATGCCCCTCTGCCATGTACATTGGCCAAACTGGACAGTCTCTACGTAAAAGAATGAATGGACACAAATCAGACGTCAAGAATTATAACATTCAAAAACCAGGTGGAGAACACTTCAATCTCTCTGGTCACTCGATCACAGACCTAGAGTGGCTATACTTCAACAAAAAAGCTTCAAAAACAGACTCCAACGAGAGACTGCTGAATTGGATTAATTTGCAAACTGGATACAATTAACTGTAGGCTTGAATAGAGACTGGGAATGGATGAGTCATTACACAAAGTAAAACTATTTCCCCATGGTATTTCTCCCTCCCACCCCACCCCCCACTGTTCCTCTGATATTCTTGTTAACTGCTGGAATTAGCCTACCTGCTTGTCACCATGAAAGGTTTTCCTCCTTCCCCCCCCTGCTGTTGGTGATGGCTTATCTTAGTGATCACTCTCCTTACAGTGTGTATGATAAACCCATTGTTTCATGTTCTCTGTGTGTGTGTATATAAATCTCTCCTCTGTTTTTTCCACCAAATGCATCCGATGAAGTGAGCTGTAGCTCACGAAAGCTTATGCTCTAATAAATTTGTTAGTCTCTAAGGTGCCACAAGTACTCCTTTTCTTTTTGCGAATACAGACTAACACGGCTGCTACTCTGAAATCTGTTTATTACCTTACCTTTATCTAAGTTAAATGCTATCCTATATGATACTGCCAATCCCCCACTTTATGTAGATCTGGAGTTGCAGTTCTTAGTTTTCATTAATTTGAAGAGTTTCAAGTCATCAGCCAACTTCTGCCACTTGCTACACCTGTCCTCCTCCAAAAAAACAAAGGCCAGAAACATGCAAAGACTTCATATTCTTAAATTTAAGTGCTTGAGGGGTTTCACTGAAGTTAATGAGGCTACTCAGGTGCTTAAAGTTAAGCATAAGGTATGTCTTCGCAGAAGTGGAGCCTACATTTTCAAAAATGATTTTGTGCAGTTTCAGTTTTTGGATAGGCCAACTTGAGACACCTTAAAGCGGCCTGAATTTCAGAGGACGGGTGCTCAGCACTTCTGAAAATCAGCCCTTTTTAGGTGTTTCAAGTTAGGCATTCAAAAGCAGTAGTCACTTTTGGAAATTTAGACCTCGTATACTGAGAATATGAGTCCCAATACTGGCTTTAGGACACTCTTATCTTTCTCCACTTTGAAGACTAGTTATTTATTGTTACTGTGTTGTCTATGCCTCACCCAGTTATTAATCCTGCATAATACTTTACCCTTGGTTATTTATTTTCTTTCATAGTCTCTTATGGAGGGAACTCATCAAATGCTTTTTGAAATCAGAGTAAATTTACATCCACTGGTCCCTATGTATCTATGATTTAATTTATTATTCCTGTGAATTACCCTAACAGTTTAGAGAGGCACATATTTTTCTTTACAGAAGCTGTGCTGGTTTGTCCCTATCTCTTTTCATTATCCAAGTGTAATGTTCTGCTTTCTCCTTAATTACACGCTCAATAGAGTTCCCTGGAACTGAGGTGAAGCTCACTGGTCTGTAATTCCCAGAATCCCCCGTGGCTCTGATTTGAAGCTGAAGCACTGCATTAACTACTTTCCAGTCTTCAGGAACAGTTGCTGTTTTGAGGAGGTTATTGTATAGTCTCATTAGTAATTATCTGGGCTAGAGTGTATTGTTATTTATCGCCTTTGGAACCACCAGTGGAATTCCTTACAGTTCTGGTCCAGCAGAATTCCTTCCAGTCTGGTGTTGTACTGCATGTGAGTTTGAATGGCTCCATATCCTCCTCTTTGGAGACTTCTCTCTTTTTTTTTAAGAGCACCATGTGAATTCTAATATAAATGCCTTTGGAACCAGGAAGTTCCACATCACAATCAACAGTAAATAACTGATAGGTCAATATTTTTTCCATCTTCTGTGCTATATCATCATTGCTTTTAATTGCAACCCGCCCTTCCACCATTTTGTCCCATGTACTACTTGGGTATCTGTGATGGAGTGTGCTCCCCACATTGGCCCTACAAGAGCTGAATTAGGCTGTTAAGGAGGGAGGAGGGTAGGCTGAAGGCAGCTAATTAGAGAGAAGCTCACCTATGATGGACTAGTGGGGCTTCTCCAAAAGACAGGAAATTGAAAGCAGAAGGGGATGCAGGGAGAAGGCTTCAGTCACTTCCTGGGAGAAGAGAGGAGTGCTTTAGGGCTACAGTGACAAGTTGCCTAAAGTTACTCCCTGGGAGGAGGGAGTGAAGAGATTGTCAAACTCACAGGAGTGGCGAGGGCCAGGAGGTATGGAAATGACTCAGGTAAAGGTAGCAAGGTGCAGGAAATTGGCCTTGCTGCTGCGTAGAGGGTCCCTGAGCCAGAACCTGGATAGAGGGTGGCCCCAGATTCCCCTGCCAGTCACTGCGGGAGTGGCACTGTGAGGCAGTAAAGCAGAAGACTGCCTGAGATTGCTAAAGAGAAGAATCTTGATGCGCTCCCCCTCTGGAAGAATAGTGACCTGGATATAGGGCTGAGTCACGAAGAGGACAGCTGCAGTTCCTGAGAGTGAGAGAAGAGCTGCAGAGGAGAAACTGAAAGGGTCTAACCACTGGAAGGGGTGTCGGCCTGACTGAGTTAATCCCCAGAATCACCAGGAGGCGGTGCTATTCAGCAGGGAATAGAGCAGCCTGTCACAGTATTCTAGAGGGGCTATACTCTCTTACATACTCTAGTGCAGTGTTTCTCAATAACCAGACCAGCCTCCTTGCCAATCCCTGAGGTTTCCCTAACACAGAATATTAATATTTAAAATGTAAAGTTTTTTTGTACTTGCATTTTACATCACAGCATTCATTCAATTATTTTTGAACATATTAAATAAATCAACTGGGTTGGCATTGGTGTCCCTGATACTGATATGCAAATCACATTTGCATTCATTTGTTGGAAGGAAGTAGTTAACAGAAAGCAACAAGAAAAATTGAAGTCCTAATAAAAATTTTACTTAGCTAAACTAGACAATGTCACTGTCAAAGCAATTACCTCTGGATCTATTTTTCAGAACTAACAAAAGTTCAGAAAAACATAACAGAGATGTGAGTGACTCCGAATATGATCAGGAAGAATAGTTAGAAAAGGAAATGTTCAGCTGTCAATCAAAAATACGATTAGTCTTGCATTTAAGTATGGGTTTGTTGCAAGTGAGGATGTAAAATGCCCAAAACCTCTCTGTGTTATGTGTGGCACAACTCTGAGCAAAGATGCTATGAAACCATCAAAAATTATTTGATGCCTTGAAACTAAAAATCCGAATTTAAAAGAAAAGCCAATGGAATTCTTCCAACAGAAGCAAGGTGAAGTGAAGGGGCAAAAGAAACTACTGCACAACACCATAACATCAAATAAAGGTCTGATAGAAAAGCATCATAGCTGCTATTCCTATGAATAGCTAAATGCAAATTGCCATTTACAATTGGTGAAGAATTAATCATGCCTTCTGTAATAGATCCCTATCATGAAGTCTTGGGTGATGCAGCTGTCAAAAAAGTGAATTGCATTCCACTGTCAAATGATACAGTCATGTTGAATCACTGATTTGCAGAGATCATCGAATCATAGGACTGGAAGGGACTTCAAGAGGTCATCTAGTCCAGTCCCCTCCACTAATGGCAAGACTAAGTATTATCTAGACCATCCCTGACAGGTGTTTGTCTAACCTGCTCTTAAAAATCTCCAATGAGGGAGATTCCACAACTTCCGTGGGCAATTTATTCCAGTGATTAACCTCCATAACTGTTAGGAAGTTTTTGTTAATGTCCAATTTAAACCGCCCTTGCTGCAATTTAAGCCTATTGCTTCTTGCCCTATTCTCAGAGGTTAATAGAACAATTTTTCTCCCTCCTCCTCATAACCTTTTATGTATTTGAAAACCTGTTAACATGTCCACTCTCAGTCATTTCTTCTCCAGACTAAACAAACCCAATTTTTTCAATCTTCCCTCATAGGTCATGTTTTCTAGACCTTTAATCATTTCTGTTGCTCTCCTCTGGACTTTCTCCAGTTTGTTCACATCTTTCCTGAAATGTGGATTCAGAACTGGCAGAATACTCCAGTTGTGGCCTAATCACCACAGAGTAGAGCAGAAGAATTACTTCTTATGTCTTGCTTACAACACTCCTGCTAATACATCCCAGAATGATGTTTGCTTTTTTTTTTTTGCAACAGTGTAACCCTGTTGACTCATATTTAGCTTGTGATCCACTATGACCCCCAGATCTCTTTCTACAGTACTCCTTCCTAGGCAGTCATTTCCCATTTTGTATGCGTGCAACTGATTGTTCCTTCCTAAGTGGAGTTCTTTGCATTTGACCTCATTGAATTTCATCCTATTTACTTCAGACCATTTCTCCAGTTTGTCCAGATCATTTAGAATTTTAATCCTATCCTCCAAAGCACTTGCAACCCCTCCCATCTTGGTATTGTCAACAAACTTTATAAGTGTACTCTCTATGCCATTATCTAAATCATTGATGAAGCTACTGAACAGATCTAGACCCAGAACCGATCCCTGCGGGATCCACTCAATATACCCTTCCAGCTTGACTATGAACCACTCATAACTACTCTCTGGGAACACTTTCCAAACCATTTATGCACCCGACTTATAGTATCTCCATCTAATTTGTATTTCCCTGGTTTGTTTATGAGAAGGTCATGGGAGACAGTATCAAAAGCCTTACTAAAGTGAAGCTATACCACTTCTACTGATATCAAAGCTCAGTTGATAGAAAGGGTGAAAGCATCAAGCCAGTTTACAATTCAGTTGAATGAATCAACAGACATTTCTATCACAGCAGTTCTTGTTGTTTATGTGCACCTATGATATGCCTATGCCTATGATGGTGCATTTCACAAAGATCTACTCTGCTGAGAAGAACTGCCACAAAACACGTCAGGTGCTGAAATCTTTTGTGTCCTAGATGAGTATGTGACAGAACATGGACTTCAGTAGGATCGCGGCATTGGAATTTGCACTGACGGAGCGGCCACAATTCAGTTGTAGTGGTGAGAGTGATGGAAGTTGCACTGACTGCTCAAGCAGCACGCTGCTTCATTTATGAAAAGGTCTTGGCAGCTGAGAAATTTATGTCCTTGGTATAGCTGTTAAAATTGTGAATTTTGTGAAAGCAAATGGACTCAATTCTCACATCTTTGCTACAATTTGTGAAGAAATGGGGTCTGAACACCACCACTTATTCTTACACGCTTAAGTGTGGCGGTTATCCCATGGCAAAGTATTAAACCAAGTGTATGTGAACTTGAAGCCTTTCTGTCTCAAAAGAAGTCTCCTCTGGCAGCATACTTTCAGGATTTACAATGGCTTGCCAAACTTGCATATTTGGCAGAGTATGTCAAGTGTCTTTGTATTGACTGACAAGATCGTGGCCTTTTTAAAAAAAAAAAAAAAAGCTCAAATCTGGAAAGAGAAAGTCAGGTGCAACTATTAAGATATGTTTCCATTTTTTGCATTTCTGGCTATTGATGATAGTAAAGGTTTGGATCTGCCTCTCCTACCTAAAATATTGCATCCCATCTAAAATCAACTCTCCAAACGTTTGAGGACTATTTCCCATCAGACTCTGATCCACAAAAAGGAAAGCAATGGGTTCATGATCCATTTTCCTTTCTAGAACCTGAGACCTCTCTGTCACTATCATTGGAGGATAAGTTGCTGGAACTGATGAGGGTCTGAAGTTACCGTTTCATGAAGTGACTCTACCTGTTTTCTGGATCAAAGTCAGAAGTGAATACCCACAACTCGATGAATTCACTGTCAAAACTTTGCTCCCGTTCCATTCCACGTACCCCGACAAAATTGGATTTTCAGTGATGACTGCAACGAAAACAAAATACCGCAACCAGTTGAGCATTGGAAAGATGCTCTAAGTGTCCTTGTCAAACATTCATCCCCAGATTGAAACACTTGCATCTACAAGACAGGCACAAACATCTCATTAACAGTAGGATGAGTGAATGCATGTGACTTTTTAAATTTTTTTTAAACTAAATTAACTGAATTGTCTCTAATGTACAAAATGAGGTATACAAAATTTGTAGCCAAAATTATTGGTAGCCTTCATTTGAAACAATGTTTAAAAATCAGGGTAACATTTTCATATCACATAATTTTTTGAACTGGATAGATGCTGGAACTACTGGTGGCTTGAAGTGGTTTCCATTATATACAGGGTTTACAGTTTGGTTCAATGGCTCTCAGCACCCCCACTGTCCAAATTGTTCGATTGAACTGGACTTTATTTTAACAAATAGAACTGAAGTAATGGCCCTGTGTTGGTAAGCAAGTAAGTAATGCCTTACATGCGATAGTAAAAAAAAGAAATGCCTGGCAAGAAAAAACAGAGAGAAATACCAGTGAAGCCCTGTTCATTTTTTTTCTCTCAAGCGGTCCATGACAGTTTAGTAAGGGAGCAAAACTGGTGTCAAAATGGTTGAGAAACACTGGTCTAGTGCATTTAAAGAATTCCGTATGACTTGATCTCAGTAACATTGTTTCTTCTTCATTCTGACTTTGACCATTATCCTTATCTGGAAAATGTGCTGCAGTCTATTATAGATAGATGGATGGGTGAGACATGTCATTTGTGCAGAATTTCCATCTGTGCCCTAAGGAATTCCTGTACATTGCTGTTTAATCATCATGGTTTTAGTCTCATCTTTTTTTGCTTAATGATAAACAGATATCCTATACCTCCGATATCGTGTTTTTTAACAGACTTCTGTTATTGAATAGTCCATTGGCTGAGACCCAAGTGTTTAGTTTGTTTATTTTTCCCTACTATTCAGTTTATTTTAAAACCATTTTTCTAATAGCTTTAAAGTTTGCCTTTTGAAAGTTCATCAGTGCTATTATCCGTGGAGAAGTCACCCTTACAGAATGTCTAGGTCATTTGTGTAGTGATCACTGTTAGCCAGCTGAACTCTCTCACTCACCTCTACATGTTACATCAGACACAGCTGGTAATAAACTCCTTGCCACCTGCAAAATGAGATGCTTTTAGAAAGCAATTATTTATGGTATCAAGAAAACTGTGGCTAACATTTTAAAACTTGAGTGTCCAAAAGTTGCGTATTTAAATCTGTATTAAAGTACCCAAATAAAAGGTCTGATAGCTCGTTGCCAGCACCTCAAAAATTCAGACCACTTAGTCGGATGCCTAAATATGGAGTTATGGTCCTAGCTTTAGGCACCTAAGCTTGTCTAAACCAGACTCTGATGGTGCCATTTGATCAGTCTACATAAGAAATGGGTCTGTGCCACAAAGTAGTAAAAGAGACAATGATTGAAAAACATTCTAGACTTCTAAATCTTTAGATCACAGTGCATGTTTTAAGAGGTGTGGTCCTTTTTTAAGGCTTGGTCCCTATTTGATGTGCAAGTGGATGAACCCTCTGAGAGAAGGGAATTTCTTGTTCAAACTTTGCAGTCAGATAACAGCATAGATGAGGGATTGTGGCTAGCAAAATGCCAATACATTCAACTGAAAAATCATTCACACATCTCTCATACATTGGCATGTCCATTGCCAGCTTCCTTACTAGGAAAGATCATTCCAGATGAGTCCCTAACGAGAAAGATACCACAATGGCTTGGTTTATGCTATGAAATGTAATGATGTATAAACAGTTGTCAGCAATTGTGTTAGCTGTATTGGGTCTTAGCACAGTTTAACCAAGTGTATACAAGGATTTACAACATGCTGTGCATTATGTCAGCTAACCATGATTAAATCCTAATTCAACGAGCATGATTGTTGACCGCCATGTTCAGACATGGTTACATCTTGTATCATAGGCCAGTCCAGTGAGATAAATACTTCCCTGACTATTGACCAGGACAGAGAGTATATACAATATGGTGATCGCACGGGGAAATGTAATTTAAGGACATGTCTACCATATCTATATTTATATCTATATATATAGGCTTTGAAGTACTAGATTTGTATTGGTAAATGGTTGATTTCACAGTACACATGCAAACCGATGAAAAAATATTTCCATCTATAATAATCGAAATTAACAGATAAGTAAAGTAGGAAAAATGCAGCTTGAGAACTTATAACAGTTTGATATAAGGCTATTTACTTGGTTTATTTTTACATGTGATGTTGTTAGAAATCTTTAACTTTTCAAATTTTAACATCTACTGCCATTAAATAATTATTGTCTGACCCTACCTAATTTCCCTAGAGTGTGAACATTTAAATGGATAAAAAATATGAATAAAAATAAACATTTATGAAAACTAAATATCAACTTCTGCCAAGCCTAGGTATACATGTGTCAACTATTTTTTTAAAAAGGAAGAAAATATCGTGAATACCTTGAAGAACTTGCTCAATAATTACAGAAGAATATGAGAAACTACTTTTCTTAATCAAGAGCAATTTGCCTCTTGAACAAGGTATATAGTGCTGGCTGGAAATCAGATCCAGTCTGGAACATATATTATGAGTACTTCCAAGCTCAGTGGGATAGTTGCCATTGCCTTCAATAGCAATAGATTGGGATCCATATCTATAAGTCACTCAGGGTGGGATTTTCCAAAGCACTGATGTGACTTAGCAGCGCAATTCCCATAAAAGTCAATGATATCTTTGAAAATCCTGTGCTCGGAAAACTACTGTCATGGATGCTAATATAACAACTTATATGAGTGAAACTAGGATCAAAAAGAGATTTCAATGTAAAGGGCAGCTTTTTTTCCTCTGTCTATATCTCCAGAAGCAGGAGAAATGGTAGGAAATGGCCAGTGTTAAAACCAGGTTTTCTGGCAGACTGGGTACAAGCCTGATTGATGGCCCCTGCTCAGTTGAGGACTGTGCATCAAAACATAACACTCCTTTTCTGAAGGGCCATTCCCGCAATTTCTCCAGGCTCAGAACTTTCAGCCCCAGATCCACAAAAGTACTTAGGCACCTAACCTCCAGATTTAAGTGCCTAAGTTCCACTTTTAGGCACCACTATGATCCACAAAAACCTCACTTGGCTGCTGCCTAACCCTGTAGGCACCAAAACTCTTTCAGCACCTAAGTTTTTGCAGTGAATATTTCCCTAGGTGCCTATGTTTCTGGCCCTTGGTATGCACACTTCTGCCTGCCTTTAGGCACCTGGGTGCCTTTCCCTCACCTAAGCCCCAAAGTGATTCATGAACCGGAGGAAGATAGGGTGTCCTCCACCTTGGTCGTGTGTGGGGCCTGATCATGCTCACTGGTGGCCCAACTCCACACAAAACAATGTGGAAAAGAAGCTCCCTTTACCCAAGTGCTAAGGATACTCATCTGGGATTTCGGAGAGCCCTGCTTCCAGTCCCCCCTCAACTTGAAGAGAAGAAATTTGAACAGGGATCTGCCATGTCTCAAATTAGTGCTTTAACCACTGGGCTATGGGATATTCTGACAGGAGAGATTGAGGGACACCCCTATTCACGTTTTTCCACTGTTAATTACATTATTGAATAATTAACTATTTATTGGGCCAGAAAAAGAGGGAGAATCATTCCAGGACTCAGTGGCTAAGGCACCTCTCCAAGAGATGGCAGATCTCTGTTCAGCTCCACCCTTCTCATCAGGTTGAGGGGGGACTTGAATCAGGGATCTCACACATCCCAATGAGCACCTTAACCACTGGGCTAAAGATTATAAGGGAGTGTCTCCTCCTTCGCCCTGCTGTTCTGTGTGGCCTTTGGTGGCCTCCGAACAAGCCTACTGGATCATGCGCTCATGAGGGTTAGGTGGAGGTACACCTATCTTCCCCCAGTTTGCATGCCACTACTGGGGATAGGTGCCTCTGTGCAGCCTGGACTTAGGTGCCTATCTCCCTGAGAGGGATAGGGGTTAGGACACATCCCCTCATGACTATCTCCCATTGGCTAGCTTAGGCGGGGAGCCACCTAACTTGCTGGCTTTTGTAGATCCCATTCTAAGGTTCCTATCTCTCCCCATTCATTGTATACAGAGCCTAGGTGCCTGACACAGGCTTTGTGGATCCCATTGTTGTCCCAGTGATTTTGTAGGCACCTAAAAGTTAGCTGTTGTGACAATGGGTGTCACAACGCTTATGTCCCTTTCTGGATCCTCAGGCCTCACTGACCTCAAAAGCACTTCACCATGAGTTCTCTGTTTGGAGCCTCCCAACTGTCTGTTGCAATAAATAAAGGTTTAAAAGAAAAAAACAAAAGCTGGGAGAATTCCCTCTAGAGAAATACCTACTGGTTAACTTTAGGTGGCAGACTGTTCAAAACTCGCTCAATCATTTCTCTTCTAATGGGTTTTAATGTACAATTGCTATTTGGGATACAGACTGTTCTCTTTAGACATATAGAGATATGTATATAAACCCTGGATAGTTGGAAGAATAGAGGTCTCAACAAGGTATGGGCCTGCTTTTTATTTTGCAAGAGTTTGCAATAAATAAATAAAGAGAAACTTGGAACTGTCTGGAAGTTCTACACTTCTGTATTGTCTGCTTTAGTAAACAGAAGATTCAATTGAATATAGATTTACAATGAGCCAGAGACAATGTAACTGGCAGGTTTGGGGCTGATCCTGCTCCCCTTGAAGACTACGGCAAAAATGCTGTTCACTTTGGTGGGAGCAGGAGTAGCTTTTGGCTAATCTACTAGCAAAATACAGAATGGAATGTTCAATCGTTTTGAAGGTTTGCACAGAGTTTGGGGGGGAAATGTGCATTTTATTGAACTGTGTTGCACAGATCTTAGTTATTGTATAGATTTTAAGTATATATTTTAAAGCTTTAAGAGATCAAATGCATTAAAATAACATAAAGGATATGACCATGACTTTGTCTGTGACACACACATTCACTGAGCTCGCTGTACACCTGGGCACTAGCCCAAGTATACAGTGTATAGTTCTGAGGTGCCATGCATTCAAACCTGCATAGTATAGAGACTCCCCAAAGAAACCTCACTTTACACTGCCCTAGTGCTGTGTGGGGTTCGACAGTGGTTGGGACAGCGTACAGTGCTGCAAATTTCCCTCTGGCCTTGCTTAAGTTTTCTCTGACCCATGCCTACTTTTTCACTGATCCACATGAGGCATGCACTAGTGAGGCTCACATTTTTCCCTAAGCAAGTAGGGCAACCCACTTTTTATTCTTGCTTGGTGATTCCTTACAAAGAACTTGATAAGGCCTAAAGTAGTCAGTGGGAGTTTCTCTATTGAATTCAATAGACTTTGGATTAGACCCTAAATCCTCTGTGCTTCTGAACACATCCTGTAAACTTCTTGTATTTGATTGTTACTTTACAGGCTCCAACAGCCTGGATTATATTTGAACTGATGTAGATTTAAGAATAAAAAACATAGTAACATTGAGTATTTTGATTATAAAAATGCTTTTTCATTTTAACTTTTGATCAGTGGGTGATCTGGTTCATTAATTCTATACCTAGTTAAGGAATTATGGAGTATTTGGATAATTCTTCGTATTTTAGACATGGCTTAGAGCTGCTGTTCACCCATGAGATCACTCAAAAATATTTTTATGCCACCCATTATATAAATATCTTTGTATATCAGACTACTGTTTTTAGTCTATCGTCTGTCTTATTCCCTTAAATTAACCTCAAACGTACTAAATACTGTATCGCTCTCCTAAAGTAGGAGATCATCTTTGTTACAGAGCTGATTTTGATCACCTTTTTAAGTGGTTGCTTAAGGCAGATTTTACTTTATAGTAGTTCACAGCCTGTTTCTCTAGTGTATGCAAAGTTTGTCCTTCCTTGCCAAACCTACAGAACTAAGCACCTAAATTAAAAAATAATGTGGTGCATTATTTAAATAAGCTTTTGGCTTTGCAAAAGAATAAAAGATATTCACATTCAAACACTAACTGAAACCTTTACTTTTCTACTGATTGCATCTGAGTTCCAGTCACTCCTGCTGAGTGCTACTACTTATTCATGATTCAGCCTAGATGATTTTAGAAAACCCAGTGTGTATATGTGGGTGGCTGGGTGGATGGAGCAACTGATTTTAAACTAGTAAAAGTTCTGTGTGGTTTCTCACGCCCTCTCTCTCCTGTCTTCATATGAGCAATTGAACTGTATCTAAAGTTAAACTGTTTTGATCTCTGACATCTTCTCATTACATCTCTTGTGGTGTGACTAGAACAAACTTTCCCCTAACAATACAATGGGAAATTTAGATTGAATCAGGGAAAAGGTCACTTACTGTTTGTTTCATGTGCTCCAGTTACTAAATAAAGGAGGAAGTTGAGACATCTTTCTCACTGGAAACAACATGTTCCATACTGTGGGATTCAGAGTAGGGAAAGCTGGAAACTTTGCTGACCTTATAAACTTCATTATCAGCTTATTTCAGATGTTTCATCCCAGTGGTCAGTAAACCCTAGGGATCTTGCTATTCTGCAACTCTAGGGATGTAGCAAGTTTCCAGCCAATGGTAAGGTCCTGGTAAATATTCTCTTTATCCCTAATTCGTTTGTTGTTATGCCTGCTGAGCTATCCAATAACTTGAGGCTTGGTTCCTTCCCTGCTTCCCATGTCATATCATCCAAACATTCTTAGCCTCCGGAGGGACACTAAAAAGCATTCCCATGAACATTTGGAAGATCTGACAGCAATCTACAGTGACATTCATCACTGGACTTGCTTTTCCTTGGATTAATTTAATAAACCTTAGGTCACAGCTATAGCAAAATGTAACCCCTGAAATCCCAGTACTGTATAAAGCCTGTTTGCCTAACAGTGTGTGCATTCCCTTGTTTGTTGAAATACTTCCACTGTAAAGAACTAGAGGATCCATTCATCCCATCTGGGGCGCAGCTTTCAGTGAAGAAAGGAGGCCTGATAATGCACTTTCATTGATTTTGCTTATATGCTGCAGGTACATGGTCAAGGCCAAGTTACACCAGCTCTTCGCAAAAACACTTTTACACTAAAAAATATCCTCCCCTCCCCTCCTCCCCCGTGTTCCCCTTTTAAGATAGAGGGCATAATATGGTGAAAAAAAGCTTGTGTGGCCTTCCAAAATGGAGACATAGTAAAGGCCAAATCTCCTACTTCTTATTTTGCCTCACAAATGCAGCACGAAAACAATAAATAAAAAGTGAACACTCTGCATGTTGGGGGCTGGAAATCTTCTCTGTTCTGTACATGCAACCCCATTGATTTAATTGAAGATACACGGGTTTAATGGAGGTCTGCATTTTGGCCCATGGGGCCTCATTCGTGCACATGTTGGTGATGATATGGAAACCTTGCTCTTTCAGCCCCCTATAGTGGTGATATGCTATATGACTTATTTATGATTTGTGTGACAAATATTGAAACCCCATGAAATATCTTTGGAGGAACATATTATATTAAGGTTATGAATGGTTTATGTATCACTGTGGGCCAGGGATTGTATGCAGCTGTGGGGGAGGGTTGCTTTTAGCTTCTCCAGGAATAAAAACAATGGATGATGATTTAAGGTGAATCACTCAAGTTGTAAACATGTCTGGAGAGGTACTACCCCCTGGCGTGGCTTGCATATGCATGTTGTTTTCCAAAGACCTACAGACAAAGAAAGGGCTTCTGTCATAAAAAGGCTACATTTAAACTGACTAGGGATCTTCTTTCTGGTCCAGCAAATGATAGGACCTTCTGTCCAAGAGGGACCCCAATTCTTGTAGAAGGTTTGGAAAGACTCTAGCCTACTAGGGTCCCATGGGGGCTGATGAGTAACTCATGATATTTTAGTGTGTGTTTTAAATCTGTCTATTGTTTTCTCTGTAATGCTTTTACCTTAAGAATAAATGTGCTTCCTTAGAAAGAGCTGTGCAGTTACTTGTAACTGCTGGCAATATACTGTTCATAGCCCTTGGAGAGAAAGCAACACACAGAGGCTGGCCGTTAGGCAAACTGGCTTGCTGTGGCTATCACAATGTAATGCAGGGAACTGTACTGCCTTAAAGCCCCTGTCAGGCGGGAGAGAGATGTGGGTCTCATCCAAGAGACATGACATCTGGGAGCCAGAAACCTTAAATGGGGGACCACAGAAGGTAAAAACAGATCCAATTACCCTGAAACTGTGACAATCTGGATGTCATATTAACAATAGCATGTGTTAGGACCTGGGTGAACTGGAAAATGTGCCATTTCATGTTCAGGCCTGTGTAGTTGACTGCATAGAAACACCATCCCTAGCAGATTTATATCCAAATGGGCCATATATCTGTTATAGGTATTATTCCTGTGCCTTCTAATGAGCTGCTGATTTTTTTGATTGAATGTCACTATGTACTGAGTTTCTGGCAGTGTACATCAAGGAAGAAAGAGCTGCCAGGCAAACAAACACATGCTTATGTACAGTAGCATTAGACAGTGTATGCACACAGATAAGCCTCTTCTCATGCCTCCTCTGTTTCATTGGCTGCTCTGTGTTTATATATGTACGGAGAAAGAAACATAACTGCGGGTGATTTTTCAGCTCTGGAACAGATGTTACCTTTTCCTTATATAGACTGAAACAGCAGTCACCATTTATTTCTGATGATATAAACTTGAACATGTATGATGGGTTGACAAAGTATAGTTTACACTTTGCAGTCCAGGAGTCATTTATGGGGCATCTTTTTCCCGTCCATGCTTTTTATATTTCAAACAGGGTTTCGGAAAAGCAGCAGGCAGAAAGGGACACATGCAGAAATTCACCCTTGTAGATGTAGTTTACACAGCCTTTAAAAGCCTGGTGTCACTGAAAATTAGTTTTTAAAGATATTTCAGTTAAGATGTCCTCTGTTTCCCATATTGATGATTCTTGTTTCCTTTCCTATGTTATACTTTTTCATGTTGCTATTTTTTTTTAATTGGGAGGTGCTCCCTTTGTGAGGTTTTAGCTGGATTAAATACTTGCAGCCCTGGAGTTCTAGTATCTGGTTACCATGGAAGAGAGAGACTGTGACATCAGAAGAGCTTGAGCAAAACCAGGCTTAAATGTTCCAAAGGAAATCAATTTTCTACATCATATTTTTCAGATGAATATGAGGAAAGGTCCAGCACCTTAGAAGGGAGACGTGAAGGAAATTGAGAAATTTAAGAACCTTGTAAACTGTTTCAAAACTTCTTGCAACATAGCTAATGCTGCAAAACATACAAGAGCTGTCAAATACCAGTTACATGCTCAATAAAGCCTACAAAAATTGCTTAATGCTAGCAGCCACTGTGCCATATGAAAATCATGCTGTACCCCAAATTGCGACTTCCACTAGAAAACTCTGTTACTTGAAGTTTCTGATTTCAGCTCAAATAACCATGATGCTGATTTAACATGAGAGATTTGACCTTGCTTTAGAATAACTGTGCTTTCACAGAATATCTTATTTCGCTGTGTAGATGGATGCAAATCTCAGAATTCAGATATGGATTTCAAACATCACAGAGCATAGTGGTGCTTTATATCTGGAGATATGACTAGGCCCCTTATAAAGAGAGGACCCTGCTGCAAATCTGAGATTGAGGTTTGGTTTTTAAACACCACCAAAAATGGAGGAGCTTTAAAATCCAGGGTTTGGAGTTGAACCAATCTCCAATCTTAGGTGAAAGTGATCAGTTTGGCAGGCTTGGCTCTGTGACTATCTCCCAGGCTGACTTCAGTGAGTGTCCTCGGTTCAAATCTCCGTCACTAATGATATAGAAATATTTAGAGGATAATGTCAAAGAGAAGTAGCTGTGTTAAGCAGGGGATGGAAATAACTTCTGTCTCTAAGGCTACGTCTACACTACCCGCCGGATCGGTGGATAGTGATCAATCTATTGGGGATCGATTTATCACATCTAGTGTAGATGCGATAAATCAATCCCCGATCGCTCTGCTGTCGACTCCGGAATTCCACCAGGGCGAGAGGCGGAAGCGGAGTCGACGGGGGAGCGGCGGCCATCGATCCTGCATCACAAGGATGTGAAGTAAGTGATTCTAAGTCAATCTAAGATACGTCGACTTCAGCTACTCTATTCTCATAGCTGAAGTTGCGTATCTTAGATCAATCCCCCCCACACACACACCCAGTGCAGACCAGGCCTAAGAAAAGCTGATTAAAGGCTGGGCTGGAAAAAAAATTGCTTATTGAGATCAGTAATAGATGTGGTTTTATAATATGTGATTGAGACGTGTAATCTCCAGAGAGAGATATCACAAAGCCAAAAGGCAGCAGTGATATTCTGAAACAATACAAAAAGATTGGAAAGAAGAGAGAATATTATGGGCTCAATTTCACCCCTGGTGTAACACAATTAAAATCCATGAAGTTGCACAAAAAGTGTATTTGGCCTTTTGACTTAAACCTTAGCAAACTGGGTTCTTTCCAGGTGTACTTCACCTATATGTAGGGCCCTACCAAATTCACGGCCATGAAAATCATGTCAGACCATGAAATCTGGTCTCTCCCCCTGAAATTTGGTCTTTTGTATGCTTTTATCCTATACCAGGGGTTCTCAAACTTCATTGCACTTCGACCAACTTCTGACAACAAAAATTACTACATGAAGGGGACCAAAGCCTAAGGCTGGCCAAGCCCCACCACCCCGGGGGTGAGGAGATGGCAAAGCCAAAGCCGCACCTCCTCAGGCCAGGGGGCCAAAGCCAAAGCCCAAGGGCTTCATCCCCAGGTGAGGGGACTGTAACTTAGCCCTGCCACCCAGGGCTGAAGCCCTCAGGTTTGGGCTTTGGCTTTGGCCCCGGGCCCCAGCAAATCTAAGCCAGCCCTGATGACCCCATTAAAATGGGGTTGTGACCCACTTTGGGGTCCCAACCCACAGTTTGAGAAAAACTACCCTATACTATTTAGATTTCACAGGGGAGATCAGAGTTTCCCAAACTGGGGGTCCTGACCCAAAAAGAGGAGGTGGGGGAATCACAAGGTTATTGTAGGGAGGGTCACTGTATTGCCTCCCTTACTTTTGCACTGCCTTCAGAGCTGCGTGGCCAGAGAGCGGCAGCTACTGGACAGGCGCCCAGCCCTGAAGGCAGCACTGATGCCAGCAGCCATGCAGAAGTAGGGATGGCATGATATGGTATTGCCACCCTTACTTTCAGAGCTGGGCAGCCAGCCAGCAGCCACTGCTCTCTGGCAGCCCAGCTCTAAAGGCAGCGCTGCTGTCAGCAGCAGCGCAGAAGTAAGAGTGGCAATACTGTGACCCCTCTACAATAACCTGGCAACTCCACCACAATTCTCTTCCGGGACATGACCCTACAATTACAACACCATGAAATTTCAGATTTAAATAGCTGAAATAACTAAATTTATAATTTTTAAAATCCTATGACCATGAAATTGACCAAAAAGGGCTGTGAATTTGGTAGGGACTACCTATGTGTGGACAGTTTTTAAAGGCAGAGAGAGAGTGGATGGGAGGCTTTAATCCAGAGACTGTGGGAAAGGGGAGGTATTCAGAGCAGTAAGAATGCAAGGAAAGCTGCCAGTCTTGCCTGGGGTGAATTCCCAAGCCCCAAAATGAGCATCCAATGCAACTCAACTTAATCACTGCAACCATACAAAGAGCATGTGTCTGCAGGAGATTAAGGAGACTGGTAATGAGCTGGGGGATACTGAGATGGAAATTGTTTGTAGGGAAGATGTTCAGATTTCTTGTGGGGAAGAATCAGCAACTGGAATGGGGTTGGACCCCTCTTGAGTGAATTTTTAACTAGAGAGGGGCCCCAAACTGTAAAAAATGTGTCTGGAGTTCAAATCTCCCAAAGATTTGGGAATATTTAGATTTTGGAGGTTGGCTTAGGCTCATCTCTAGCTCAGGGTTAAATCTAATCCACTGTGTATATTACCTGGGTTATAGCTGTATGATCTGTTTACATATATCTGTATACACAGTTATGAGGAATAAAATCCTGCAGTAGTTCTCTCTGTGCTGGAGTAAAACAGTATATCAGGCTATATTAAAGCTGAAGCTCTCAAAAGGGAGAATTTTTAGCAAAAGCCTGGCTAATACATTTTCTTTTGCAATACCATAGCATAGCTACAAAATCCACACGTTATTAAAAAAGCAAGCCATGGGCCCAGATTCTGCTGGTAATTTATATCCATCTAAATCCAGAGTAACTGGATAAAAGTCAGTGTTTATCTGGATTTATTCTGGTGCAGCTGAGATAAGAACCAATCCTTCACAGTTGTGTGCTCAAAAGCAGAAAAGCACTCTAGTTTTGGGAGGATTTTGTTTGTTTTAAATACCCTTCTTGCCTGGTAGGGAGTTATATTTATATTCCACTCTGTTCAAGTACAGCATTTAAATATTTCAGTATCAGGAGAGAATATGATTCATGATCAAGACCATTATTCTGAGGCAGGGAGTCGGAAACTGAAGCAGTGAGAGTTAAAAATACATTTTAAAAACCATGTTCAGTTGTTGGCTTTCCCAAATTGCTCCCAACAATTTGCACTAAGAAGATCTCACCTAGAGACCTGTGTCTGCCACAATTAGTCAGATTCACTGAGTGTTCTGGCATGGAATTATCCATCCTGGAGGAAGGGAGGGAAGAAATAATGAGAAGGGAAAGATTGGGAAAACAAATATTATCAGGGAGTTAAAAAGATCAGCCATCTGAGAGGATTTGCCATTTTTCATTGTATCTTGTTTTTTCAAGGGACCGAGCACCTTTTATCTTCACTTCGGAGATGGAGTATTTCATCACAGAAGGTGGAAAAAACCCACAGCGCTTCCAAGAGTTTGTGGAGCTTTGCTGTCGAGCTTATAATATAGTCAGGAAACACAGCCAATTGCTCTTGAACCTGCTGGAGATGGTAAGAAGGTCAGGGATGTAACCAAAAAACACCCCAATCCCTCTTTATTTTCTATTTCCCCTGTAGCTAGGCTTAGAAGAATTAGATTTTTAACAGTGAATGTCAAGTTCATTGTACACCCATGAACCAATGAATATATATATATATTTTACCACTAATAAGCTAAATTTACATTAAGGAAAAGTAAGAAAAATGCTGCTTGAGAAGTTACTAGCATTTGACTTAAGGGTCCTTACTTTGTACCTTTTGACATGTGATGTGTACAATTTGTTAACAGTTCTAAAGGTTTAACTTTGAATCTCAGGGTCTACTGTCATTAAATGATTTCATGCAATTGTGAAAACGTAAATCGATAAAACTTGAAAAAATACTTACATTTAGGAATCGATGTTATCACTCAAAGTTGTAAAATAATCAAATTCCGCCAAGTCTCTAGTAATGTGATTTAGAGCATTGTCACATTTCCAGGAGTTTTTTTTCCCATGCAAATGTTAGTAACTTTATTTAGAGTGCCAGCTTTGTGCCTGCAAAACATCATTCTGCCCTCTCTTTTGTGTGAAAGCTAATTATGTTGTTGCTGATATTAAAGTTTCACCCTATTTTTTTTCAAAATTGGAACATTTTTGTAAAATTTCAACCAATTGCAGAGCAACTCAAATTAAAAGGTTTTCTTTGGTGAATATTTCACCCGGTCCTAATTCCAGGTTTTCAAATAGCCATTTCCTAACTCTGTTTGGAATTAAAGAAGTGAACTAATTAAACTAAACGTACAAAATGTATTATGTTACAATACCCTATGGTGATTGATCTAGGACACTGCAGCTATTACAGTGTTTCGGGAGCCATTATTGTAGAATCCTGTCATGCTTTGTTCCTGGGATAAATACAGTAAGGAAAGAAGGCTACATGAGGACTTCATAGAAGAATCAGTTGTAGAGGACAGCCTTGGTTCGAGTGATAATGAACTAATTCAGTTTAAACTAAATGGAAGGATAAACAAAAAATAGATCTGCAGCTTGGGTCCTTGATTTCAAAAGAACCTACTTAAAAACATTAAGGGAATTAGTTAGGAAAGTGGACTGGCCTAAAGAATTCAAGGTTCCGAATGTGGAGGAGGCTTGGAATTAGTTTCTGCAACTTTGATTTAAAGTACCTGAAGGCTGCATCCCAACCAAGGAGAAAAAATTCATAGGGAAGGGTTGCAGACCAAGCTGGATGAGCAGGCATCTGAAACAGGTGATTAAGAGAAAGCAGAAAGCCTACAAGGAATGGAAAATGGGAGGGATCAGCAAGGAAAGCTACCTCTTAGAGGTCAGTGTAGGGGATAAAGTGAGAACTGCCAAAAGCCAAGCAGAGTTGGACCTTACAAAGGGAATTAAAACCAATAGTAAAAGGTTTTATAGCCATATAAATAAGAAGAAAACAAGGAAAGAAGGAGTGGAACCACTAAGCACTGAGGATGAGGTGGAGATTAAAGATAATCTAGGCATGGCCCAAAACCTAAATAAATAGTTTGCCTCAGTCTTTAATGAGGCTAATGAAGAGTTTAGGGGTAGTGGCAAGGTGGCTAATGGCAATGAGGATATGGAGGTAGAAATTATCACATCCAAGGTGGAAGTCAAACTGAAACAGCTTAATGGGACTAAATCAGGGAGTGGGGGGACAGATAATCTCCATCCAAGAATATTAAAGGAACTGGTATGTGAAATTGCAAGGCCAATAGCAAAGGTTTTTAATGAATCTGTAAAATCGGGGGTTGTGCCCTGTGACTGGAGAATTGCTAATATAGTTCCTGTTTATAAGAAAGGGTGGGAAAGTAATCCAAGAAACTACAGGCCTGTTATTTTGACCTCAGTGGTATGCAAGTTCTTGGAACAAATTTTGAAAGAGAAAGTAGTTAAAGACATAGAGGTGAATGGGAATTGGGATAAAATAAATGGTTTTACAAAAGGTAAATCGTGCCAGACTAACCTGATCTCCTTCTTTGGGAAGATAATTGATTTTTTAGACAAAGGAAATGCAGTAGATCTAATCTACCTGGATTTCAGTAAGGCATTTGATAAATCATTACTTACATTGGAGAAGATGGGGATTAATATGAGAGTTAAAAGGTGAATAAGGAATTGGTAAAAGTGGAGACTAAAACAGGTCATGCTGAAAGGTGAGCTGTCAGGTTGGAGGGAGGTTACTAGTGGAGTTCCTCTGGGATTGGTCTTGGGACCAGAATATCATACAAGAATGATCTTGTAAACTGGAGTAATAGAAATGGGGTAAAATTTAATAGTGCAAAGTGCAAGGTCTTAGGGACAAACAACAAGAATTTTTGCTATACGCTGGGGAAGTATCAGTAGGAAATGACAAAGGAGTTGAAAGACCTGGGTGTATTGGTTGATTGCAGCCAATGTGATGCAGCCATGAAAAAGGCTCATGTAGTCCTAGAATGCACCAGGTAAGGTATTTCCAGTAGAGACAAGGATGTGTTATCAGTGGTTTGTATAATGGTACTGAGGCTGAGAGGGGTAATCTAAGACTTTTATAGATTAATATTTGTAAAGCACTTTCAGCTCTGCAGATGAGACATTACTCAGTAAAGCCTAAGTCAAAGGCCCAGTGCAAAGAGCAAGAAGCTGGACCGTGCATTGCAGGGCTCCTCTAGGGGAGGAGCAATGGAATCCCCGACTAAGCCTGTGGAATGGTCATAGATCAGCTACACAACTGCTACTAAATCCGTAGGGCTCTGCACCACCTGTACCCCTCATACACAGGAGAGGAGAAATTATAGGTATGGCGGTGAGTGGATCTGCTGTCTTCTCCGCATATTCTTGTTGTGTGGTGGGATGCCAAGAGACTCCACAATGCTGCACTGCATGGCACTAAGGATCATTTGTGCCCAGCACAGGATCCCCAAATCTTACCTCTCTGAGCACCCTCTGATGTGCAGCAAAACTGCACTCCTATGGCCAAAATGAAAATTATACATTGCAAAATATGCCATGTGTCTCCCATCTTAAAGCAATTTTGAAGCTAGAAATGCGGCATGCAATGGGATGCCCGATAGGGAGTACATAGATCATAGACAATCATATGACTGGAAGGGCTCTTGAGAGGTCATCTAGTCCAGTCCCATGCATTCATAGAATCATAGAATATCATAGAATATCAGGGTTGGAAGGGACCCCAGAAGGTCATCTAGTCCAACCCCCAAATCAGATTCATGGCAAGACTAAGTATTATCTAGACCATCCCTGACAGGTGTTTGTCTAACCTGCCCTTAAAAATCTCCGAGGACAGAGATTCCACAACCTCTCTGGGCAAATTATTCCAGTGCTTAACCACCCTTACAGTTAGGGAGTTTTCCTAATGTCCAACCTAAACCGCCCTTGCTGCAATTTAAGCCCATTGCTTCTTGTCCTATCCTCAGAGTTGAGGGAGAAAAAATTTTCTCCCTCCTCCTTGTAACAACCTTTTATGTGGTTAAAAACTGTTATAATGTCCCCTCTCAGTCTTCTCTTCTATAGATTAAACAAACCCAATTTTTTTAATATTTCCTCATTCGTCATATTTTCTAGACCTTTAATCATTTTTGTTGCTCTTCCTTGGACTTTGTCTACATCTTTTCTGAAATGTGGCACCCAGAACTGGACACAGTACTCCAGTTGAGGCCTAATCAGCATGGAGTAGAGTGGAAGAATTACATCTAGTGTCTTGCTTACAACACTCGTACTAATACATCCCAGAATGATGTTTGCTTTTTTTTTTTGCAACAGTGTTACACTGTTGATTCATATTTAGCTTGTGATCCACTATTACCCCCAGATCTCTTTCCACAGCACTCCTTCCTAGGCAGTTATTTCCCAATTTGTATGTGTGCAACTGATTGTTCCTTCCTAAGTGGAGTACTTTGCCTTTGTCCTAATTGAATTTCTTCCTCTTTTCTTCAGACCGTTTTTCCAGTTTGTCCAGATCATTTTGAATTTTAATCCTATCCTCCAAAGCACTTGCAGCCCCTCGCAGCTTGGTATAATTTTCAAACTTTATAAGTGTATTCTCTATTCCATTATTTAAACCATTGATGAAGATATTGAACACAACTGGACCTAGAACTGATCCCTGCGGTAGCCCATTTGATAGCTTGAGTGTGAACATGCACATCTGTGCTCAATGATTCATGCTGGTTACCTGAGAGCTTCTGGATAGATTTTTAAAGTTGTGGTTTTAACCCATAAAGCCCTAAATTGCCTAGTACCAGGTCCCCCTGTGAGACTGCCTCTTTCCCTTTAATACAATGCGATGGTTGCAGTCAGCAAAGGTGTTGATGCTAGAGCCCCTTTCATATAACAGAGAAGGGGATGCTGGGAGAGTGTTCTGCACAAGGGCAACAGAGCTCTGGAATGCTTTTCTTTTTTAAACATTTTAAAGTGCCTAGAGACTGGTGTTCTGGACACATTGAACATGTCTAGTTGTCCACTTCTCATTGCACTGCACTGACAATGTTGTTAACTCTCATTACTATACAAATAAGATTGGAAGGAAGTAAGACTTTGCATTTAGGAAGTGTCTTTCATCTAATAATAATACATAGGACATATTCAAGCCATTTTACAACATATTCTAGCCTACTAATACTTTTGTAGAGGCAAGCAATTACTATTATACCCTTCTTTTGGACTGGGAAACTGAGACACAGAAAGGCTAAAGGTAACTGGCATGTTGCAAATAAAACTGGGTACATTAACAAAAACAGTTTCTTACAGGTAGGTGTATGTACCTAATTACATGCATTTGAAATAGTGTGACATTGGGGTGTAATGTTTTTATAGGTATCCCTTTAGGTGTAGGGAGTTCATAGAGTAAGGGGAGACATCCATTCTGGTTTAGTGTTGAGTTTGATTGGTGGGGAGGAGGTTATCACTGCCGAAGGAGGTGTTTGCAGCCTGCCCTGGAGATCTGTAGGTGGATGCCCTTTGCTGTCTTAAGGAGGCTGAGAGGGAAAAATAATGTTCCTGAGGTGGTGGACTCCTCGTAGAGGGATCAGTTGCAAGGAATTCAATTCATGAGGTCCTGAATCCATTTGAATATACCGTCTTCTGGTGTATCAATGTGAAGAGGTTAAGAATGCATTTCATTCTCCTACTCCGCTCTCTGCATGTTATACCCAGAGTCACACATTGCCCAAATTAGGAGAGGTTTGTAATTTATAAATGGAAAGAGTTCTTTCTCTGTAACTCCATTTTTTTCCTAGTTAGCCCTGTTTCATTTAAATTATTTTCAGTGCATTTATTGGATCAATCCTTTTTATTCAAAGATGCTGCATGCAGGGTTGCCTGAGCTGAACAGCATCCAGGATCTGAAGTATGTGTATGATAAGCTTCGGCCACAGGACTCAGACCTCCAAGCCACGAGTCACTTTACCAGGTAAAAAACAGAAAAGAATTCAGAAAGTATGCCCTCTTTTAGGCTTAAAGAGACGCTGCCAAATTACAAATCATAGGCTCAATTGATCTAGGGAGTTAGTCAACTGAAATCAATACATTACACAAAAGATTAACTTGTCTCCAAACACAAACACAAAAACAAACCCTTTCTTTATGCACATCACTAATAACTCCTTAGATTATGAAAAGAGTTGTTCATACCTAACTTATGATGCTTACATTTTTTGCTCATCTTGCATATTGTAACTACCCTGGTATATTTCTTGTCGGCTTTGTTCTAATGCACTGTGACTATGCTGCAGGGTTTGGACTGCAAGCACTTCCAGTGATGCTTGAATCTTCTAGTTCAAAATGCTTCTTCTTTGAGTTCCGTGAAAAATGTGCTTTTTTATATTGGTTTTTGTAAAATGTTTTCAAAAAGCTGTAGGGAGCAATGTGGCCTTGTTGCTAGAGCACTGAGCCAAGACTCAGGAGATCTCGGTTCAATTCCTGGCTCTGCTGGGTGACCTTAGGCAAGTCATTTCACCTCTCTGTGCCTCGGTTTCTCCATCTGTAAAATGGGGATAATGATATTTTCTTCTTCTTAAGCACTTTGAAATCTACAGATGAAAAGCACTTATAAGAGCTAGATATTATTAATAATCGCTTTGCAGCTTGCAGGTATTAGCATAATATGAAGCTTTTAATCTTGGATTCAGCTCGGCTTGGCCAGGACTGAAGGTTAATGGCAGTTTAGCAGTCTGTATGAAACAAGTTTGATCTCAGTTCTCATTTTTGTGGACAAGCGTTCACCACACAGAGATCCCCACCACAATTGGTGCCTTTGTCTCAATAGGTAAGCCAAGCACTGAACGGGCTTGTAAGTTGAATGGGCCACAAGTGTTGAGGCCCAGCATTGGGAAAGCTCACATTGTCACAGCTTGCACTGTACTTCCTCTTTGGAAAGAGGACCCCAGAGTATTGCCCAGCACCTTTGAATACAACCAAAGGCAATATTAAAATTTTAATAAATGAGAGATGGGCCTGAACCCAAACAATTGAATCAAATGCATTGCTCCTCTTAAATTCTCTCTGGAATTATCTAGATCTGCACCTTGATGTCAGTTTGAACTGTGTTGCTCAGGCTTGTCTTTATGATGTGTCAAGAACATTTTAGAACACAGAGAGTCCCCAACTCCTCATTTTAACCCCTAGATTTTCCTTATTTCCCCTTTGCCCTTTGATTACATTTTCATTTGTTTTTAATTTCG